>NC_137632.1:24973685-25273685 GCF_963383615.2 Lipophrys pholis
GACTAAAGCCATTTTCCCCCCCCAAACCATCTAAACCCTTATTCCAACCCTGAAACCCTAAAATCCAATTTTCACCTGCAAAATGCATGCAAACTGAAGACACGTGTACACAGGATTTTATTAAATCAAGCTTTATGTACATAGTTAAAACTCTACTAACATCACTCTGTGCATGTGAACAGGATATCCTGCCACAGGAACATCTTTATTAGACTGGAATTTTTTCCAAAATAGGTGATAATTTTGATTATTTTACTCGGAAACAAGGTTTAAAGGAAGTTGATCTAAAATGTGTAACTTGTGTTGGGTAACAATAATCCATATTGACAAAAGGCACTTCACATAGCAATTGGGAAAATGCATTAAAACTAAATTATTCAGACAAATCTAATAAAACCAATGAAATCTATTGCTTGATGGAAAGCATGAGTTAATAATGATGTTTTAAGTCCTGATTTTAAAGAAGTGAGTGTGTCAGCAGGAAGAATGTTCCACAGGTGAGGAGCAAATACGTGATCAGCGATATTGTAAAGTTCCGTGACTTGAGCCAGAGGGGGAATAGAGATGCTAAATAAAAGAGGCCCAGGGACGGAGCCTTGAGGAACCCCACAAGTGATTTTCATAAGCTCAGAATCATAAATACCTACTGAGACAGAAGGGGTCAAACTTGAAACTATTTAATGTCCAGCAGCATGTTGAGGTCGACTGGGTGGAAAACAGCACGAAGATGCATTAATACTAATCCTGAAACTCCAGATGTGGTTTAGGATTATTTCTGTTATCTACATTCAACACTAACGTTTCTGCCCTTAGACACTATCTGGAGAAAAACTATTGGAGTAAAACACACAAACAGAAAAAAAGCTTACGCAGTTTGAGTCACTGTGGAAGAATGTGTATAAATTATAATACTGAGCAAAACACACACCGATAACAGACACAGTCTCAAATAAACAGATTACAGAATATTATTATTACAAGTAAATATGTTATAAACACCTATATTAACGTTTTGTGTCTGCGGGCACACACACACACACACACACACACACACACACACACACACACACACACACACACACACACACACACACACACACACACACACACACACACACACACACACACACACACACACACACAATTATATATAGTTATACTCACAGTGCGGTGGTCCCCTCAGTGTGACGGTCGTGGCAGCATAGATTCCAGCTATTAGCTCAAAGTGTAGGTGTATGTGTGAGTGTGAGTGTGAGTGCGAGTGTGTGTGACAGAAGGGGGGGCTCTGTTCTCTTTAAGGTTCCCACCCCTCTGAGATGTAAAATTCTCAGGTTTCCCAATGTAACACGGTGTACATTATAGCTCACACACACACACACACACACACACACACACACACACACACACACACACACACACACACACACACACACACACACACACACACACACACACACACACACACACACACACACACACACACACACACACACACACACACACACACACACACACACACACACACACACACACAGTTATTGCAGCTGTTTGGTTTTTTGTTGTTGGACTTCCTGTCGGTCTCATAGATCACCTGACATGCCTTAATGGTAAACACCTCTGTTTGCTTTAGCAGAAAAAAACACACACACACACACAATAACAACGAACCAGTCCTACCAGGAGGGTTACGAGACGAGAAGAAGCACCGTGGGGGAAAGTCCCTCAAATAAACATTATTGATTCATTAAGCTACATTACTGCTGCATTCAGAGGGAAGATTGGTTTCTGTTGTGGAGGTAAGAGCTGAACTAAACCAGAGACTTCTGGGGGACGCCGGTGCAGTGGAGTTTGTCTAGAAGTAGACAGCGATCAACCGCATCGGAGGCTTCGGATAAATCATGAAACTAAATAAATGAACCTGTAATCTTCCATTTTCAGAAGCAGTACATGAATGCAACATTTGTGAATGTTAAGGGAGCTGTAATGGTTGAGACGTTTGGTCTGAACACAGACACGGAGACGAAATATCAAACCAAAGAAAGTCAAAAAGTTTCTCCAAAACTATCATCACTACACAGCCACGGTCAGCAGGGGGCCTCGTTGGGGGGTTTCCTTGCTTGTTGACAGTGTTGCACACAGTGTCTAGTTGATGGAGCTCCTGCATATTGTCATTGATATTGACCAATGTCCGCTCTCTCTCTCTGGGGGCCCCTCTGAGAGCCCACAGGAGTTACATAACTTGTTGCAACACTTCCGAGCGCAACACTTTAACCTTGGATATGTTTTAGATTTAGTAGTTGAGTTATTAGATCCAGTTTGGGTTTTGGGGGGTCTTTCTGTGAAGTTTGCTGGTTCTCCTTTCATCGTACTCTGGTTTTCCTTCAGAGTAAATTACAGTGTCGTCGGCGTATAGCGAGAGTCTCTAAAAGCCCGTCTGGTGCCAAGTAACATACAAAGCAAGTTATATTTGTTGAACAAGAAGGGAGCCATTAAATAAAAGGCAGAAAAGTCTCAAAATAGTCTAATAGTATTTTGAGATTGTAGCGAGTTATGAGTTATGTGATGTGTAAATTACAACGTCATCAGCATGTAGGGAGAGACTCCAATAGCCCATCTGGTACTAAGTCTCATACATATATTTTTTGTCCAATAATCATGTGTTTGTTGTGAGCGGAGTAAAGCTCCGGTTCAGTTTTTGGCATTCGATGTGTAAATACCGTTGTCGTCCATGTTTAAAAGCGGTTGCGTCCAAGAAATATTTTATTTCCATTGTTGTTATAGAACATTTCTCTTTCAATTATTTATGATTTAATGTAATGAAGAAGCTGATACTTTAACTGATATGCTAAGCTAGGCTAACGACCTGCCTTCAGTTGTGTTTCTGTTCAGAGAGGCAAGAAAACTAGTCCTGCTGACCACACCATCCCCACTGTGAAACATGGTGGAGGCAGCATCATGCTGTGGGGCTGCCTCTCTTCTGGAGGAACAGGGAGGCCCACCAGAATTGATGGGATGGTGGGCGGAGCCAAATACGGACGCCATCTTGGAGGAAAACCTGCTCATCTGAGAAAGACTCGAGACACGAAACATCCGGCTGAGTCACATAGGAAAGATCTCGATCAAAACATGTTGATGTGTTAGAACGGCCCGGTCAAAGTCCAGACCTTCCTCCAACTCAAAGTCCCTGGCAGGACCTGAAAACTGCTGAAAAAGAAAAACTGCTGTTAACATGAGTTCTCCATCTAATCCGACTGAGCTTCAGCTGCTTTGCAAAAAAAACACCTCGAAATGACTGTGTTGTATTTTGGTTCTATATAAATAAAGTTTAATTGAACTATGGGCAAAAATGTCAAAAATGTGTTGAGACTGACTCCAAAAGGCCTCACGGCGAGGACTGCAACCAAACGAGGCTCGACACAGTGACTCAGACCGGAGGGACACCCGTTGTGTCGGTCTCTCACATAAAATCCCCGTAAGAGACATTCGTGGTTGTCATGTGACAAAATGTGGAAAAGTTCAAGGGGCATCAACTCTTTTGCAAGCGCGTGCATGACTGGCACCGGTTGTCCCATCGCTTCACTTCCAGTGTTGGGCAAGTCGCTGAGATTGGCATCCGATAATCTGGACGGGTTTTCAGAAAGAAGCTCCGTCCCGAGGATCTTGTTGCTCATTGTGCTTCACATTCAGTCGCCCCACGTTCAAGTTTGTCACCAACGGATCAGATCGGACATTTCAGGGGTTTTTGACGAGGTCTTTTAATAAAAACGTCGAGCTCTCTGGGATTCACGCTCCAGGTTCCTCGTCAGACGAGTGGCTTTTCTGGTTTTAGTCCGTCGCTCGGCTCCCGTCTGACGTTTCCTCACAATTAGTGAACATCAGGAAACAAGTGACACTCCCTCCAGCGAGTACGTGAGCGTGTGCACCTCCATCCGTTCAGGTGGCATTAAGCCTTTGATCGTCATACTCAGTAGCTTCCTGTTTCTATTGGTAAATAGGTGAAACTCTCAGAATGCAGTCATGAGTAACGCCCAGAGGAGCTGCACACTATATAGAGTCTTATTTAAGGTGCATTTTTACATTGAATACATTATGTAGTAGAGTAACTGTTTTCTTTTTTGTAGAAATGGTAAAATGTGTGTGATTTTGGTCAATTTGATGACTTTTAACACATATAAGAGCCTCATTTTGGCTAAATAGGAACATATTTACATTTTCTCAGCAATGTGGGATTTATTTATTTAACTTCCAAGTATTTTGAGCAGTTTGCTGTAAAGTTCCTGCCTCAGCAGATTAAACAAGCTTAAAGAGGACGGCAGGTTAACGTGAGAATTATTCATTAAAGTTTATTATTTCTCATCAGTTTACTCATAAAACTCTTAGTTTGAATTGGACGTTGTGAGTATAAGTCGAATAAGAAGCTGTAGTATGCTGTATAATGTAAACAAACATATTAACATCGACGCTTCTTCATATAGAGGTGTAAAGTGGTTTGCACTGTTGCCTCACAGCAGGAAGTCCCGGGTTCGATTCTGGCTCAGTTTTCTGGATAGAGGCTGCATGTTCTCCCCGAGTCAACATCGATGTTCTCTGGTTACCGTTTTAGAACTTAGAAGGCACGTTTGTTTTTAGGCTTCTTTAAGTCGATATTTCCGTTTTAAGCCGTTTTTGAATTTTTTCTTTTCTGTTTTAAACAAGAAGAAAGCTGCAGAACGAGAGTCAGAGGTGGAGAAAACTGATGGTTCCAACACCACAAACTTCCACTGGATCTGTTGGAGATCCTGCAGGAAGGAACGGAGAGAGAGAGAGAGAGAGAGAGAGAGAGAGAGAGAGAGAGAGCGAGAGAGAGAGAGAGAGAGAGAGAGAGAGAGAGAGAGAGAAAATGGAGAGAAAACAGAGAGAATGGAGGGAGAGAACAGAAAGAGAACAGAGAGAGAAGAGAGAGAGAATGGAAAGAGAACAGAGAGAGAATGGAGAGAGAATAGAAAGAGAATGGAGAGAGAACAGAGACGAGAGAGAACAGAGAACAGAGAGAAATGGAGAGAGAGAACGGAGAAGAGAGAGAGAACAGAGAGCAGAGAGAAATGGAGAGAGAGAACGGAGAGAGGAGAGAGAACAGAGAGAAATGGAGAGAGAGAACAGAGAATGGAGAGAGAACAGAGAGAATAGAGAACCCAGACTCCAGGAGAGAGACCGTCGTAGCGACTGTTCCGATGCAGTGAACACATCAGCTGAATAAGCAAACTGCAGATAGAAAAAAAAAATAAAATAGAGAAAACTGTCACAGAGAAACAAATTGTTCCTCAAGAGTAAAAAATTGTCCTGGTTGCATAACCGACGGTAGCGGTGTGATGGAGGAGTGACTCACTGGCTCTGCATTCCTGAGAGTTAAGGAGGATCCTGCAGAACGTTCCAGTGTTTACACTCAAATCCACCGTTCTGAGGTGAAGACCAGACTCACGTCTGAGTCCGACTGGCGTCTTTCTTTAAACATAAAGTTTTGTTTGAATTCAGGACAACATCCAGATTATAGAGCGTCTTCCTCCTTTAACATCCAGATTATAGAGCACCCTCCTCTAACGTCTATATTATAGGGCATCTTCCTCGCCTAACATCCAGATTATAGAGCACCTTCCTCCTCTAACATCCAGATTATCGAGCATCATCCTCATCTAACATCCAGATTACAGAGCATCATCCTCCTCTAACATCCAGATTATAGAGCATCTTCCCCCTCTAACATCCAGATTATAGAGCATCTTCCTCCCACTATAATCCCACACATAGCAGGCCTTCCTCACACCGTTCAGCTCAGTTTGTTTGCACCAGCAGGAAGGAAACGTGCAGAACATCCTGTTCCTCTCTGGTCGACTGAGAGCAGAAAGTGTTGCGTGTTTTGGGATTTCTCCACATCGTCCGTCTGTCCAGGTGTGACGCTGGCCTGGGACTGACTCAGCATATTTCCAAATTCATCACCGTGCAGTGAGACGCGGCAGTGGGACACGAAACACCCGAGGATGAAGTCCGCAAGCTAAAGTCGCGGCGGGCCAGGTGAGGAAACGTCTCCCACGGCGACGAGACGCTCGGAGACGCTTTGAGAAAACAACAGTCTGTCTGTAATTCTGCAGAATAAAGAAGGTTAAACCACTTTTTCCATCCTGCTGACGACATGCGCAGCTTCTACGTATGCAAACAAACGTTCCTCCGAAGTTTGGTGACGCAACGCGTGGAGCCGAGGAGGACGTGTGTCGCTCGTACGACACTGACAAGACACACTCGTGCGAGAAGAAGAAAAAAAAAAACCAACCAGCACGTCGTTACAAAAGACATCCGTGTGTCGCTGTCACTACTTCTCTTTTAAACAGACACGCACATAAACACACGGACAGGAAGTCCTGAGCAAGAAGTCTGGAATAAAACAAACACTCTTCCTACCATCTGCCTCCGTCTTTGTTCGAAATGCTTCCTTCCTACTGCGCTTCAGTATCTGGAGCAAATCTCAATTTTCTGCAAGTAAAAATCAGAATTTCAGTGATTGATGAGACACAAATGGGACTTAATGATTATTAAATCGCTCCAATTTAATTCCTTTTAGTTAAGTGTTTTTTTTATATATTTAACTGTGTTATGTATGTTTGTATCTGGTATTTAAACCTGTATGGTGCCGTTTTTCCTCAACACCACTTTTTTTTCATCGTTAGAATTTGACTTTGTGATTTTTTATTTTTTTGCCTTCATACATACGGAAACCAAAAAAAAAAAAAAAAAATGTTTGAAATATTTTTCTTGTGTTGAATGTCTCTGCTTTATTTACATTTCGTCAACTATAACTATTTTAACTCAAATTAAAAAATAATTAAAGTTGGCCATCATAATATTAACATTATTATTTGTATGCATTTATTTCATCAGGACACGTCGGTGTAAATCATGAAAATGTGTAAAGAATTAATGAGTTAATAAGATTTAAAAAAAAAAAAGAAAACAAGTTTTTATTTTTTGTTCAGGAGAAAAAAACTTTAAGATTCCTTTTAAAGTTTATTCAAAGAAAAAAAAAAACCTTGAGTAAAACACAGGACTTCCTGTCACACGTGCACACACACACGCGCACACACACACACACACACACACACACACACACACACACACACACACACACACACACACACACACACACACACACACACACACACACACACACACACACACACACACACACCTTTATTTTAAATATCTGACTATTCACAGCAGTTTGGAGTTGGTCGTGTGTGGTGGTGGTGGTGGTGATGGTGGTGGAGGGGGGGGGGGGCATGACACTATCCAGAAGCTTTAAAGAACTTTATTGTACATAAACACCTTTCTTTTGTTTTTGAGTTTTTTGTTTGTTTGTTTTTTTCTTGGATCACACCCACGTCACGTTCCTCCGACACAAACACACCGAACAACTTCTGTGGTTTTACAGTAAAAGCAAGCAAACGGTGGGTGGATGTGCGGAAATATGTTATAAAAACAAGGTAAAAGACATGTTTAACTGCACGTAGTTACACTTATCTCCGAGGAATAATCATCATCATCATCATCATAATAATAATAATAATAATAATAATAATAATAATAATAATAATAGCAATGATTCAAAAAAATACTATAGTGAGATCCGTCTGCGTCGTCCTCCCTCCGTGTGTGATCCATCGCTCCTCCTCCGTCCGCAGAGTCCAGCTTTAAACTCTTGCCCGCTCCTCCGTCAGCAGTACTCGGACCAAACAGAAGTACATGTACACACACTACTGGAGCATTTATACAACCCCTCCCCCGGAGGTTTGGGGGGGGAGGGGGGCTCCCGCACAAGGTAGTAGCAGTAGTAAGAAGAAGCTAGACGACCTCGAGCCCGGCGACGACGCAGGACGACAAAACCTCAAAGCCTCCATCTTGATTTCTCTCTTCCTTTTTTTTTTTTCACATTTGATTTCATCCGGTGGGTTTGTTCGATCCGGCGGGACGTCGACGGCAGGTTCTGAGATCCAGTGTTAGTGAGGGGGGGAAGATGAGGAGGAGGAGGGGGAGGGGGAGGGGGAGGGGGAGGGGGAGGGGGAGGGGGCGGAGCTCTGGACCTCTACCAGCTCAGCAGGTTGCTTCGGCCCAGAGTCATGAAGTAGACCTGGCTGGATCCTCCGGACCGGACCGAGGCGAAGAACACCTGAGGACGACACGGAGCCGGAGGAAGAGCTTTTATAGAGACGAGACGGATTTCAACTTAGAAATAAATAAATAAAATGTGATCAGTGACCACATTGGTCCAGATAAAAGCTGGAATCAGGTCTGAGAGACGGTCCCCCCGAGAAATTCTGCAAACTTCATGAAGCAAAACTCGACTTCCGCCTCTTTTGTGAAAATGAAATTTTCGATTTTATATTCAGCGTCTTTAATATTCAGAGTACGTCACTTCCAGTATGAGAGAAAAAAAGAACGCGCGCCCACACAAAGAGGGAATAATAAGAAATAAAAACTAGCCGGTCTGCAAAAGCCAGACGAAGAGGAAGAGAAACTTCCGCAGCTGAAGACCTGAGAACAAACTTCACCCTGAAAAGAGACAATCTGACCACTTCCTCCAGAAAGAAGATGAAAATGTTTCAGGACTTTCATGACCAAAGTTTCACCGCTTTTGACCACTTGTACTTTATTTTTTGTTATTGTTTCTAGTGTCTTAAGTTGTTTTAACCAATTTAGTTTTTTGTATTATCTTGTTTTATATTGTTTAAGCTATTTCAGTCATTTCATCTTTTTTTATTTTTTTTGCAGTTTTGAAGCAATTTTAATTGTTTTTAACCACTTTCAGTTGAACAAGTCATTGTAACTCGATCGTGTTTAGGCCTCGTTTACACGACAACATGTTGGGTGTGCGTTTACACGACGACGGTGCTCGGAGTGGCTGAAACCACAACTTTTGTAAAGTGGCTTCCGAGGTGGAACTTTTTGAAAATGCTCCGACTCCGAGGAAACAGAGGAAAACTAAACCTTTTGAAAATCATCCAATCATCAACTTTACTGAAAAGCTGACAGCACCCACTAGTGGCCTGACATGCTAACTAAATCGTTGTCAGCATTTCTGCCGTTTCCGTGGCGAGAGACGTCGTTTTCAACGTTTCCGTGTAAACGCAAAAACAATGCATTTTTACGTGAAATATTTCTGTGTAAAAGAGACCTTTTTTTTTAAAATACAAATTTCAGCAGTTCTGTCGGTTTGACATGTTTCTTGAGGTTTTAGTCATTTTAGTAAGTTTTCAGGCAATTCTTTCCATTTTGTCTTCTTTACCTCTTTCACACGGGCAAAAAGATAAAAAACAAACAAACTTTCATTAATCTTTTTTCACGGAACCACCGAGAAGCTGAAGAGCCTGGTGTGGTGTGAGTCACCTGAAATGAGTTATTCCTTAAAAACTATTAGTTACATTACTAGTCTTGGTAAATAAGAAAGAAGTGGTGAGCTGCGGAGTGAGAGTCGGTCTCTCACCTTGTCGTTTCTCTCACAGAGGAACTTGAGTCTCTGGGCTCGCTTGTGCATAAACACTCCGTCTAGATGTCCCGTCTCCACCGAGCGGATCTCGATGGCCTTCTCCCCCCAGCCCATGATCTGGTTGGAACGGATGTAGGCTGGAGAGAGAAGGAGAGGGAGGGAGGGGGGGGAGAGAGGGAGAGAGAGAGAGAGAGAGAGAGAGAGAGAATTTTAATCGTCCATTGTATTGTTGTATAATGTATTTCAGTATTTTGTATGAATTTTAGGAATCCAGGTGTTGTAGGTTATATTTATAATGTGTATTATAATGTGTTCCTTCTCGTTGTGTTTTCTGTATAATGTGCTTTTAATATCTGCAGGAATTCTTTTATGAAAGGAGGTGCTACATTTTAATGCTTACTGCTAATGTTATAATGTTTTACTGTATGTTATATTTGTAAATGTGTATTGTTATGTTGTGTGACAGCAGATGGAAACTAGCTATGGCTAAAATCTTTTCTTAAGGATTAATGTTTTTGTACATGGTCTCTGAAAAGTGAACTAAATGAATAAATGAAATAAATCTTGAGTTGGCTGGACCGCTAAAATAGTGGCGCAACAACCTTTAAATTTAAACTTCACCGACGTCTCAGCTCGGGTCTCAATCAATGTAAAATATCTGTAAAATTTGGTGGTTTGACGGGCAGATTAGAGCCTCTAGCGGGTCGGTTTTGGCCCACGGGCTTTATGTTTGACACCCCCTGCCGTACATGAAGATTTTCATACTTTTATTTTACAAACCAACATATTTGGTGGTCACATAATTGACTGTTTGCCTGCATCAGCTGCATTTTCACCCACTGAGGTGGGCATCGCCCCTCCCCCGACTCACCCACTGAGGTGGGCATCTCCCCCCACTGCAGCACCACGTCCTTGGTGATGCGTCCGTACGTGTTGACGTAGACGCCCTCGTCCTCGTAGCACACCAGCAGCTCGATGCCGTCCGTGTTGGGCAGGATGATGATGGCGTGAGACTGGATGTTGGTTTGGATCTGGAGGGAAACGGCACACGCACACATGTCAGCACTTTTTTTCCATTTAATCAATTAAACATGATTTAAGCTTCATTTTTAGGGAGAAGACGATGAAACGTTTAGGTAAAGATAGCAAAACTCTACATATATTTAGTTTAAAAATATATATATTTTAGATATATGTATTCATTTTTTATATCTTTTAAATATATAGTTTGTTTGTTTTTTGACATACATTTTGTATTATTGTAATATATTTTACTTTTTTTTATTTAAATATATTTTTATGTATTTTGTATATGTTTTTATATATATCTTTATATATTTTATATATACTTTGCTCGTTTGTTTTCATACATTTAGTTTTTACATATTCATATAATTTTGTTTTATGTTTTGAAGCCGTGTTATCATCACTCTGAATTATAAATACGGCGTGAATTTGTTGAAAATGTTGAAAAGTGTTAAAATTGCAGCACTGTGGATTAGATTGTCACTAGTATTCCACAGTAAACACGTGTGTGGTGTGGTCTTACGTGAGTGGGCAGGTAGATGTCGTAGACCGCCCCGGAGTCCACGTCCACGGCGTGGAAGCCTGAGCAGGAGCCGTAGATGACCTTTAACCTCTGGCCCTCCTCCACAGTGAGATCGACTAGCAGGGGTTTGTGCACCAGGTCACCAAAAGACTGAGGGACAAGAGAAAGAAAACTAAAGAAAAGTTTCCTTCTCCTGAAATTCCAGAGGTGAAAAACACCCAAGAGGAAAGCGGCGTGTCATCGGCGTAGTGCCGTACGGTTCCTACATGACCGTCACGGAGGTCCACAGGGAAGGTTGAGTTTCTCCGCAGGTTCTTACCTTAAAGGCCATGAACTTGTGGTATGGTTTGGGAGCCCAGGCGTAAACTTCGACAGAGTTCTTCAAGGCCAGAACCAAAAACTTAATCCTCTCGTATTTCACTGGGGACAGAAAAAGAAACGCACAAAAACATCAGAATAAAAGAGCACAGCTGGAATCCAGGAGGGAAAGTGGATCACGTTACAGATTACGTGCTTCAGACAACGATCTTTTGGAAAGTGTCTCGTTTCTGTTTTGTTTGACTGGAGCGATGAAGCCTTTCAGCCCATTTTATTGGATCCGAACAGGAAATTAATAAATATGTCACTTTTAAAACAAATAAATCTAAATTTGGCATAAATGATGAGTCTTTTCTCTTAAAGTCCGACCTTTCAGATCCTTTTAAAACAAACTATAATCAGTTCAGATGAATGGCTAAATCTAATATGTGTTTTTAATCTTTTTATTTTAATTTCTTTGAAAGCCTCAATATTTTTCTTGTGTTGAATTATTTTTTGCAGTTTTAGTTGTTTACCTTGATGTTAATTTTAACTAAGTTTTTAACCTTTTTTAAGCTTTATTTTCTTAACTTTGTGAGACTTTTTGCTACATTACTCTTTTTTTGTCTGATTCATTCTGTAGAAGTAAAGACCGATTGAAAAATTCGAACTGTGTCTCGAACCCTCATTTTTTCACTCTGCATTGTTGGAAGTTCCTCAGCGGTCCACGAGTGCAGCGTGAATGAATGTCTAGAAATCCTGGAGAGGAAATTAGTTTCCTCAGCAGATGAACTGAACAGGAGTTTCCAAGAGGAAGTTTCCGTCTCTGCTAAAATGTCCGAGGACATTTTGAGTTTTCACACAGTGAGACATCGGGTTTGGGTCTTCACAGCATTTCTTTCCTAATCGAGGGATTAGTGTGTTTATCAGCATTTTTATAGTGGGAAACGAGGACGCCTTTGTAGCCCATCATAGAGTTGAACTAAAATGATGAAATAAACGAACGTACAGAAAAATACCATGTTTCAATGTATTTCCATCACAGATACTTCTCCATGTTTCAGTCTGGATGGAGAACCCGACTCAAAAAAAAAACCTTCCCTTTTTCCAGCAGTTCTGAGGCATCGTAACAACCAATAATATAACGGCTTTTTTTTATTTTTATTTACTTTTTTATTGTGGATTAAAAAACAGCCACAACCAAGATGTTACCCAGATATTACTCTAGACGTTCCCTGAGATGCTACCCTAGATGCTAGACCCGGGGTCCTCAATTCCGGGCCTTGAAGGTCGGTGTCCTGCACGTTCTGATCTCTTCCAGCTTCAGCTCACCTCAATCAAGCTTGTAAAAAAAGCCCAATAACGAGCTCTTATTGCGTTCAGGTGTTTTGCAACTGGGAGAGACCTACAACATGCTATGTTCCACTAGATATTACTTGAGATGCTACTCGAGACACTATCCTAGACTTTAAACGAGACGCTACCCTAGACGATACTGTAAACGTTCCTCGAGACGCTACCTAAGACGTTCTCCAAAATGCTACCCTGGACGTTCCCCGAAACGCTACCTGGGACGTTCCCTGAGACGATACGCTAAACATTCCCCAACACGTTCGCCGGGACGCTACCCGGGACGTTCTCCTCTCCTCTCCCAGCATCTGCGTCCATAATCCTGCAGTCGGATGACGACTTACCAACTTTGTAGTGGACGCAGCCCTCCAGGTCTCCCACGGTGGTCCAGCCCTGCTTCTTCTCCACCTCGGGGTCATTGTGCAGGATTTTGTTCCTCAGCCAGGACAGGTAGTACACACGGAGCTTGTTCTTTTTACCTGAAGTTCATCCGAACAAAGGAAGAACCCGTCACTTCCGCAGTAACACTGATCGCAAATTTTACCATCAGCTTGTGTCGCTTAGCGGTCAGGTCGTTGTACTAAAAGCTTCTTTACATACAATGTGATGCACAACATTTCTACAGAATGATGGTCAGACCTCCTCCGCGTTGTATCCAAGGAACTGTAACTGTACCACTCATGCAGTATCCTGACCTTAGTACCTGGTCAATAAAAACGTGTTTTTATTGATGTGTCCATCTAAATTGACAAAAATCCTCTTTTTCATTCCTAAAAACAAAACCTCCTGAACTCTCAGCTCTGAAAACGCCGTGGAAAATCTCATGTGCCAGTGTTTATGCCGTCTCCTGGTAATCCGATTACAACAAGTGACTGGAGTTGCATTAAGCGTTTTTACGTCGAACACGTGTGCAACTCTGCGGCCTTTTCTTCCATCATGGAAACCTCGAGTGTGTGCGTTACTTTAGCACACACACACACACACACACACACACACACACACACACACACACACACACACACACACACACACACACACACACACACACACACACACACACACACACACACACACACACACACACACACACACACACACACACACACACACACACACACACACACACACACACACACACACACACACACACACACACACACACACACACACACACAAAGATGACCAGACATGACTCTGCCGGCGGAGCTTTGCTCCACATCCGTTCACCTCAAAATATCTGTTGTGACACTCGAGCGTGCGACGTTGAGAAAGAGAAGTGAGGCAGCGAGGGCACTTTCAATCTGACAAACTTTGAATTCAAACGCATCGAATATTTCTGCAATAGAAACCAGAAAGTGGCGGGAAAGAAAGACGAGAAATACCTTCCTCTGCAGGCTGATATTTCTCTTATATTAGATTAGACTGTATCGTTGTTGCATGCAGCAGGCTTCTTTAGCACCGATAACATTTGGTGTGTTTGCCTCGTCTTAATAAAGAAAAAAAATAAATAAATCAGTGTTACTGTAGTTAAGCTAAAGTTAAATAAGAAGAAATGAAAGAGGTGGGACGACCGCAGGTTATTTATTGAGGATTTAAAAGATTGAAAGCTTCTAGTGACAGCACTTTTACTACGATTAACAATCCCGTTTTTTCATTTGAGATTTACTAGGATACGTTCAAAAGTCTGGCCGAACTACGTGATGTGAAATAAAAGCCTGTCCGAGGAGTAGAGGCCGATCAAACCTCTAAAACTGGATTTTCACATGATGAAAACACGTTTTGTTGCACTTTGGGTTGCGTGTGTGTGTGTGTGTACCTGAAATTGTGACCAGCACGTTAAGTCCCTCCAGCACGTCCATCTGCTGGAAGCGCCTCCGGTTGATCAGAGGGTAAACTTTTCCCTGACCGCTGCGATCCAACAGCATCAGACCGCTCTCCGTCCCCACCAACAGGTTGACTCCTGACACACACACACACACACACACACACACACACACACACACACACACACACACACACACACACACACACACACACACACACACACACACACACACACACACACACACACACACACACACACACACACACACACACACACACACACACACACACACACACACACACACACACACACACACACACACACACACACACACACACACTATTAAAGCTTTAGCTGCCACCTGGTGGTGAAAAGGTGTAGCCACAGCTTAAGCTGAATTTAATTCAACTGAATTAAAATCCTTAATGTGTAAAATGAATATACATTAAAGAATATTACAAATATATATTTAGTAATCTTTTTAATATCTATTTGTCAAAATATAAATTAAACAAATATAATAAAATGAAATAATCCATTAAATCAAAACAAGTGGATAGAGTCAAAAATACATAAAATCCATCAAAACAAACCTACCCGGCACATAAAAAAATTTATATCATGTAACTTTGTACGTCACTCTGTCCGACTCTTTCACACCAACAGTTTATTTCAGAGTCAAATTCAAATGTCTGTTTTTAAAATCTGTGAAGCACAGGTAGAACATGTAAACTCGCCACACAGCGGAAACGAGGGCACCCTGTGTCGAGTGTTGACTCGGTAAACGTGCGACTCCTCACCCCAGAGCGCAGCACAGAGGATCTCCGAGTTGAACCTCTTCTTGTACTTGCGGATCTCGGGCGTGTCGCTCTGGGGGCGGGTGTTGACCGGGTTCACGTTGACCACCGAGCCTTTCCGCGACGGGTCGGCTCTCAGCGCCTCCGCCAGCCGGGCGTCGTTAGCGTAGCCTAAAAGGTCAAAGGGAAGGGCTTAAGGTGGGACGGTGCAGGATGTGGAGGTCACCGGGCGGGGTGAGGGTCGGTCAAACGGTAGGAGTTAGAAAAACACTCAGCTCCTCAGTTTGCTGTGAAAACAGGAAACTGAACAAATTGAATTGTTGCTAATATTCGCTATGCGATTAAAACTGCACTGGAAGTTTTCATCACTTTATGAAATCCTCTCTACAATCTGAGTTTAAATAAATGATTAGATGATAATTGAGCAATCTATTACAGGAGTACTGGAGGTTTTTCTGAGGTACTGTAGCAGCTTTCTGTTGTCATATAGTGACATCTAGTGGCCCCAGATAGAATGTACCGATATATTCTAATATATAAGTCGCTTCGTACCAGCTTAACAACTGAAAATAAGTTTGACTCATTTGTCTGGAAAATAGAGTATTTTATAATCCTGTTTTTTATAAATGTTGCAATCATTCAAAAATACTTTCTTGCTTATATTTTACTCCTTTGACAATTTTTTTTACTATAGGTACAGTTATATTTATATATATATTTACAGTGTGTGTATGATGTATGAATACAGATTATTATAACGAAAAGCAAGTACCACCTAGTGGTCACACATAGTTCCTACAGCCAAACTATTAAAGAAGTTTGACTTATATTCTGGTAAATATGGTAATTATTCAGGCGATTTCTGCAGTATGATCGTCCAATAAATCACAGAAAAGATTTGTTTGACAACTCTCCAGCTATAAAGTGTAAATAACAAATGGCGAGTGAACTTACCGACATTGTTGAGGGCGCTGCCGGTGGATGGAGAGACCTGGAGGAGGCGAGGGTCGATGAAGGGAGTGAAGGAGGAGGAGGACTTGTGTTTCTGCATGTTGTTACTAGACTGGCTCTGCAGAGAGAACGTCAGCAGGTTAAACGGCGACGCTGCGGACAAAACATTCTCAGGCGGAGACGACTGAGCACCGACGACACAGATACACATGCAGTCGATCACAGGGTGAAAACACGTCGAGGTAATGATGAAAAGGGACAAAAAAAAAGAAGAAGGTATAAACATACAGATGCTGAACACAAAAGGGTTTAAAAAATAAATAAAAAAATCTAACAAGAGTAATACTTGCCGTGGGCCTCCTAACTGCCCTGTGTGTTATGATCTACTGTCACATTTTGTTTGCTGGAAATAGCGACATTAAGGAAGAAAATCATGAGATTTTAAATGTTGATTGAAAAGTTTGTGAACTTTAAGTGAATTTCTCCACTGAAGAACATTTCTTTGAGCAAAAAGAGCGACGTCGGGACAAAAAGAAAAAAAGGGAAACCTGCTACATCAATCAGCCACAACATTAAGACCACGTGAGTAATATTGTCTCAGTGATTGTTTCTAAACCACCGAGGTATGGACTCCACCAGACTCCTGAAAATCTGACCTCCGAGTTCCTCAGACCACTTTTGATAAGAGAAAACCCAAATCCTCCTCAAGCTCGTCCAACATCAACTCTGAGGACAAAACGTTGACTTGCTGCCTCACCCACTGAGCTGCCCAGACCACGAGAATAAAACAATACTAAAAACACAACTCTGTCAAACTTTATTTAAAAAAAATGTAAAATGCTGTATCCTCTTGCCTTGGATTACTGTAATAAAATTTTCCCCCAGACTCTAACCTGTTTTCATAGCGATGCTAAACATGTAACTGCAAGCTAATGCTCATTATTTAAACAATTTTTAATTTAAAATAAATGTATGAACATAATTTCTTGTGTTAACATATTCACTGATTTACAATAAAAACTTTGCTCTGAAATACTTTCAGAGGTTAAAATAATTGATTAAAATATATTTAACAAGATTAATATTTTTTAACGGAGTCCCACCACTGGTCATAATGTTGTGGCTGATAAGTTTAAGGCGCAGAAGGTTTGAGGGAGGAAATAGAAATGGTGAGAAGGCGCAGAGGAGTCACAGTTCCAGTGGTGGCCTGTCGAGGGCACTGTGCTCCATCTGTGGAGTAAAATAGTGTGACCAAGAAGAAGAGTCCATTCAGCTTCTAATGTTTTGTTTTTACAGGTTTCACCACATTTGACACGGCAGGCTTGTAAAGGGATTCGAACCGGGCTCCCACACACTCAAAGTCACTCCACTACGACGATCTAGCTGCTCCTGCTCTAGGTGACATGACTCCGGACGACCCTGAAGCTGGGTGACATACCTCTGCGAGGATGCCAAGCTTGTCCAGGGGGCTCTGGGGGGACATGGAGGAGGGGCTGGCGAGGCTGGAGGATGAGGGGGAGTTGGATGCGGTGGAGGAGGGGGAGGAGTGGTGGCTCTGCTGGATCAGGTCGGGGAGGTGGTGGATGCGGCCGGCAAAGCCGTTCCTGTCCGAGTGCGGAGTGGGGGGGTGATGGTGGTGGTGGTGCGGTTGATGGTGGTGGTGGTGATGATGGTGGTGGGGGCTGGGGGTGTGGTGAACGTGGCCCGGGCCCGATGGCGAGCCGGGGCCGGGGGCGAAGCCCGCCAGCAGGACGGGGGTCTGCGTTTGCCCCGGGCCGGGACCCGAACGCTTTCTGCTGTCACCTGCACTCTGGAAGTAAAAAGAGGGGTAGACAGCTGAGGGTCTACACGTGATCCTGAGGAGCTCCGGAGGAGGGAAGGTGTTCGCTACAGTGAAGGACAGTCTACAGTGG
This sequence comes from Lipophrys pholis, assembly GCF_963383615.2. Classification (NCBI taxonomy): domain Eukaryota; kingdom Metazoa; phylum Chordata; class Actinopteri; order Blenniiformes; family Blenniidae; genus Lipophrys; species Lipophrys pholis. The sequence continues at coordinate 24,991,879 of NC_137632.1, forward strand.
CTATTCTACAGGCCCACAGGAAACGCCCGTTAGCACGCCGTTAAGCTCAAAAACTCTGATGCTTGTAAATTTAATTCTCATCTTTCTGCTTGAAATGTGATCCGATCGACTTCTAGAGCTGCATTTCCACCACAGGAACTTTCTGAGTGCCAGGAACCATTACAGCAAGTTTCCCCAAGTACTAAGAACCACCACAATATCTTTACCAGAGTACTAGAAACCATTACAGCAAAAGTTACACCGTGTACAAAGAATCATAACTGAAACTTTGCCCGGGTTCAAGGAAGCTTAACAGGAACTTTCCCAGAGTACCAGGAACCATCACAGGAACTTTACCCATGTACCAGGAACTTTCCCAGAGTACCAGGAACCATCACAGGAACTTTACCCATGTACCAGGAACTATCACAGGAACTTTACCCATGTACCAGGAACTTCCATAGAGTACCAGGAACTATCACAGGAACTTTACCCATGTACCAGGAACTTTTACAGAAACCTCCCCGGTGTACCAGGCACCAACCTTCCCCAAGCACCAGGAATGATCACAGAAACATTCCCTAAGTACTGTAAACCATCACAGGAACTTCCTTAGTGTACCAGGAACCATCACAGGAGCCTTTTCTTTTTAGAACCAGGCACCAACATTCCCCAAGCAGGAATGATCAGAGAAACTTTCTCCAAGTACTAGGAAACATCAAAGTAACATTTATCAGGAGCAGGAACCATAATCGGAACTTTACTCAAGTACCAGGTAATTTGTACACCTCGGAAAAAAAACGTTAAAACAGGGCGTGTTCTGCAGTGCTGAACATTTCTGATTCCGAACCTGATCTTTATAAACAATTAACACATTCAAGTTTTTAGTTCCTTTAAAATCTGGTGGAAATACACCTCAGAGTAGATTATTTCACATTTTTTGATCATTTAATGATGAAAACTACGTACATGTACTTACATTTACTTAAATTGTTAATTTTAATATAATTAAGTTTTAAATGAATATACAACACATCCTGTACTTTTAAATGGGTGTTAAATTGATCGAAAGTGTAACCAAACCTGTAAAAACGAATGTGATTAAAATTAAAATCTGTGTGAGAAGAACACAAGATGAGGAAAACGAGGCACAAACAGAGTGGATCAACACATTCGGGGAACCAACAAATCAAATGAAGGTGACTGAAAGGTGTTCTTGGCGTACTCCGGTTCCCGGCAGTACCTGTCGGACAATCAGCGTGCTGTCTTTACAGGGCGTCGAGCCCGCGTCGCTTTCACCTTCATCGTGTACGATCATCGTCTTCACCGACTCCGTTTCTCCGTTACTGAGCCGGGAGGAGCTGCAGGAGGAAGGGAGAGAAACGAGTTATTCTGCGGGTTAGATCAGGGCTGTCAAACACTTCTTAAACTGAACATTTACTGTGTCTAACAATATATCGTTCCTTTAAATTTATATTCTACCCAAGAGTTAAGATTTTAAAATGTCAACAATCGTAACAAATATTGACTCGTTTTTTGTAAATAAACTAGTCATATCATCAACGGGTTTTTGAGTGGAAAAGCGCCATTAGAGTGAAACCGTAACCTCACACATGTTCTGAGACTCGAACAGGGGATCCTGCCAATGTGAGGTGAGCTAACCACTCGGCGTGTACGTACACGGCTCGGGAGTCCTCCGGTCCGGATGTAGACTCCTCTCCGGCCTCCTGGTCCACCTCTTCGTCGTCGTCTTCGTCGGTGGTGTCCGAGTCCTCGCTGGAGGACGAGTAGTCCGTCACTTTGTTCGGGGGACGCACGTCGTCCACCGCACGCAGCTCTTTGGCCAGCGCCGTCAGATCCTGTAGGCCAGGAGGAGCCAGACATGATTAAAACTCTTTTAATCCACGTTGTCTTGTGGTTTGACACACTGGTGATTAGTTTCTGTTAATCTGCCTGAAGTGAGAAAGCTGCAGAGAGAATCCAGGTTAGAAGCCAGCGGAGCGGAGCGGAGGAGGAGAGAAGATGACGCTCTGCACGCTGATGCAGCATCGGTTAGTGGATTAATCATGAAAACCTGGTTAGAGCTGCAAAGATGAACATTAGACGAAGTTCGTTGGGAAAAGCATGAATGAGAGAGAGAGAGAGCAAACGATAAGTGCAGAAAAAAAGTCTTCAGCCAAACAGATCGCTCAGTCAGACCTCACAGAGTCACACAGGAGGAGAAAAGCCTCGGTTCTACAGGAGGAGGAGCAGCCGCCTGGTTTCCACACAGCGAGCGCTACGTCTAGAAGCTAAAGGTCTACTGAGCGTCTCACCGCGGGTCTGCTCGGCCTCACCGCCTCCCTTCTCTCCTCGGGCTTTTTCCCAGCGTTCGCCGGCCGCTGGAGCGGCGAGCCCTCCGACTTGGACGAGGCTGGGGGGTTCGGAGGCAATCGGGTCAGTTCATCGGGAACACAACGGGGGGAAATGTGTGCTTGTGTCGCTCGGGGTGTCAAACACCGGACGGAGGAGGTCGATCGCAGACGGTCGGAACTGAAACTGATCATCGTCTCAAAAGATACAGTCTATTATTAATGTAACTTTGGTGGCAGCCGTGAGCTACATAGGGTTGTTTCATGTGTTTTTAGTGAGGTATTACGGAATGCTGTGCAGGTTTTTATCCAAGCTGACATTTTTCTGGAGGAGAGACGAGAAGTCTACAGGTTTCTGTGAATTCCTAAACAGAGAGAGAGAAAGATAGAGAGATAGAGCGATAGAGAGCTAGATAGAGAGATAGGTAGAGAGATAGGTAGAGAGATAGAGCGACAGAGAGCTAGATAGAGAGACAGGTAGAGAGATAGAGCGATAGAGAGCTAGATAGAGAGATAGGTAGAGAGAAAGATAGAGAGATAGAGCGATAGAGAGCTAGATAGAGAGATAGATAGAGAGATAGGTAGAGAGAAAGATAGAGAGATATAGCGATAGAGAGCTAGATAGAGAGATAGGTAGAGAGATAGAGTGATAGAGAGCTAGATGGAGAGCTAGATAGAAAGATAGGTAGAGAGATCGATAGCTAGAACTTTATTGATCCCCGAAGGGAAATTCCACTGTCTCATCAAAAGAAAACCTAAAAACATCAACTACACTTCCATCCATTCACCACTACTTCATAGGGGTGAATCGAATAAGTTAAATAAGTTAAGCATCAGTCCTGGAAGGCAGCCACAAGGTTCCTGTACTCCTGTTCCCGATTCAAGCTGCTAAAGCTGTATCATCTGAGTATTTTTGCATGTGGCAGGACTCCGTGTTGTTTTGAAAGTCTGCTGTGTAGAGCGTGAACCGAGTGTTTGACACCCCCGTGGCGGTGCAGTGTGCGTGGACTCACAGCGGGCCCTGAACCTCTCCCCAGAGCCGCAGTGAGAGCCGGGCTGCGAGCTGGAGTTACTGGAGCTGCTGGAGGAGCTGGAGCCGCCGCTGTTACTGCCCGGCCGGGGAACCAGCTTCTCCACTCGCTCCCACAGCAGCCGGGGCTCGGTCGCACTGAGGTGGGGGGGGGGGGGGGGGGGGGGCGACACGATGGTGGAAGTGAACAGAAGAGAAACTATTCCTGCAGGTCATTCATTGCACTTATTCACACGTCGTCCTACAGCTTATCCACTCTGGATTTAATGAATCAAATTTTTTTTTAAATTGTTTCTTGGGCCCAGTTCACATGATGTCACATTTGAATTGAAGAAGTTTCGCGTTTACACGGCAACATTTTGAGGAAGTGAATGAGAATGACAAAAGTAAGACAGACTGAGAATTATTATTCTGCTAAAATGTCAAGAGGAGAAATATAGTTGATACAACACCAGCAACTTCATCATTATTAGCTTCACTGCTCAGTGGAGCTTGAGGATTTTACTCCGAGCTACATGCTACATGCTAAAGAGTTTCGGGGCTCACACTCGGGCAATGCTACGTGCTAAACATGATTAAAGTATTACTGATACACTCATCTGAAGCTCAGTCCCTCAGTCTACAGTCTGCTTAGTGCAGAGCGTAAAGGCAGTCGTATTCTGGAGCCCTCACGGCAGACGGATTATGAATTAGGCTAAATGGAATTAAAACGTATTCGTATTGGTACTCGGTATCGGCAAGTAGCTAAAGGTTAGTAATTGTATTCATCCTGTGTAGTGACTTTTATATCTCCATTAACTTCTTTAAGAAGTAATAAGGAACAAACCAGTTTTTACCTCGCTTTGCTTAATTTTTCTTATTTTTGGAATTCGGTTTATGCAGCGGGAAAACGTTTCGATTTGATTTAGAAGTGATATCGTTTACGTCTGTATGACAACGCGCGGGAACACTCGGCGTGGCGACACAAGACGTGTAGGAACAGGAAACCCTGCGAGACGGGACGGGTCGCCACACTTTACCTGGGAGGGTTGCGGTGCGCGGCCTGGCCGCCGTGCGAGGCGTTTCCGTGGCGATGAGGCGAGTCTCGCCTCGGCAGCACCGGGGACCGAGACGTGGTCCTGACGGGGATCTTTCATGATAGAAACAGTGGCAAGGTTCACACACACAAATGCACAAACTCCAGAAGCAGGAGGACGCGTCAAGAGGTCAGCGGATGCACAGAAACACGGAAAATATCTTCAAAAGTGACGATTTAACCCTGAAAATGACAATAATAGAAATAACCCTCTTCACCAAACTGTTGTGGAGAAACTCCACCACAATCAATGAAAACCTTAATTTCTCCACAACACAACCCGACCACACCGTGATCAACTTCAGTGAGTTAAATTTGCTTTCAGAGCGAAGGGCAGATGATTAGAAAGGAAAGTGAAGAAGAGGAGTGATGCAGGACAGAAGGTAAAGCCCCATTCACTCTGTTCGGTCACGTGAAGGAGGGAAAAATATGACTGGATGCAGCTAAAACTCTGCTTCTGATTCAGCTTCTTTCTCTTCGTTTTTTTTGCGCATGAAAACTGGTGTCGCCTCGCTGTAAAGCTCACTATTTCGCCAAGTTGCTGTTTTCTGGACGAGCTCATTCGTTCTGCTTCTCGACTCCTTCAGCTGGGAACAAATGGTAGCTTTTCTGAATTTAGTGCACGGAAAGATAAAACTAATGTTGTTAAGGACGTAAATAAAGTAACGCGTTACTATTTCGATTGACATTTAATTGTGACTTTAACTTCTGCTGTGGACTTTGTTCATTTTGGAGAGTTTCTGTGGCGCTGTAGCAGCATTCTTTTGTCATACAGTGACACCTAGTGGTCATAGATGGTGTGTATCAGTATATTTGTTTTAATTAGATTTCTTAAAATAAGTGACATGACAAGACAAACGATTTAAAAAAAAAAAAGAAAGCATGACTTAAAGTCTGTAAAACAAAAAGTGACCATATTTCACATTGGTAATTTCTTTTTTTACCGTATTTTCTAGACTATAACTCACAATTTAGAATATAACAACTAAAAAAACTGCATCTTATGGTCAAGGAATAACGGTAATTAACCTTAATTAATTAGATTTTTTTTTTTTAAAAAGGGTTCCACAACTACAGTTAGTATAATTGTGTCTTAAAACTGGCAATTTAACAAATAGTTTCTAACTATTTCTACCAGACTACATGGGGGGGGGGGGGTCTCTCTTCCTAAGCTTACCCTGGGAGGGGCCACCACTGATAGGGGCTGTTCATTGACCGAGGGTCTGTGCTGGGTTTGGGGCTGTGGGTCAGTGCGTGCAGGCATTGATGATGATGATGATGATGATGATGATGATGATGAGGACGATGATGATGATGATGAAGGGTGATGGTGTTGGGGGCTGTTGCTGTGAAGCTTTTTAAAGCTAGGGACAAGCGGCTCGTTGAAGGAGTGCGATCGCGACACGACGGGCAGCGTGGTGGAGGTGGAGGAGGTGGCGGAGGAGGAGGACACGCTCTTTAAAGCAGCCAGGTGAGAACGCACCTTCCAGACAACAGAGAGAGAAGAAAGTGAGGAGCTGAGGTCAGTCTACATGCAGGGGCACGGACCAGCAGAGGGGCTTTGGGGGCTTTTAGAGCCCGATGTTTAACAACGACCCAAATTGTTATAAAATAAAATGCAGTCAAACCTGAAATGTAATAACTGGTCAATAATGTAACAAGATCCTGAGCCCAAAACTTAAAAAAAAGCCTTTAATATTACATTATGGAGCAGGCAAAATATTTTTCACCTAATACTGTAATAATTTGATCACATCATAAAGTGAGTCAATGATTTGAAAATTTGAAAAACACTGAAAGAATGACTTCTAAAAGTTTGGACTACTTGTTCATACGTATATCTCTATAAAGTTTAGGGTATTCATGTATGATTTCTGTTGTCATTTATAGTTCTGTTGTCTATAATTTGTAATCTATTGCTCCAATCATTAGTACAAAATAATGTTTAATCATTACACATATTAAGATCACATTTAAATTCTTGTTAAATCTTTTTACATTATAAACCAGTTATTACATTTCAGCCTCAGCTTTTTTGTTACATTATCAACCAGTTATTGAATTACAGGTTTTACTACATTTTATTTTATAACACTCCGTTGCATCTCGGGCTCTCACGGGGATTTTAGGGCAGATTTTTGCAACCTGAGGCTTTTAGGCTGGGATTAGATGACAACGTTTCAAGCGAAAACAGGAAAACCTTGGTTTGGGTTTCCGTTTACATGACAACGGTGTTCGGTGCCACTGAAAAACGCAACGTTTTTGAAAATGGCTTCCCATGGTGGAACTTTTTGAATACTTCCCGTTCTTGCGCACATGCACGAACAAATGGACCATAAAAACAATGTCTCTGTCGTGTCATGACTCTCAGTCCATATCCTCCTGGGACTTGGTAGTTTTATTTTGACAGTCACTGTAATAACAATCCAACGTGGTGGTCTGTCCACGAGAACGTCTCCCATCGTTGATGTTTATTGCGTATTGTTCTCTGCGCATGTGTGTGTGGGTTTCATTACAAAAGCAACACACAGCACCAACTCATGGCCTGGCAATGCAACTACATCGTTTTTCAGTGTTTCTGCCGTTTCCATCGCTTTTTAAACGCAAAACTGTTCCTAAACGAAAAAGCAAAAAAAAAAGAAGATACAATTTCACTTGAAACGTTGTCGCACAAACGGGACCCTAACATGCATTATTACGTTAGAAAAACGTTGTAACTTTACACACTACGGAACCTCTCCGCTCACTTTATTTGACGAAAGAGTGAGAGCAGCATCTCTGAGAGTAGAACCGTCCGTCACACTCAAAAACAGGAGATTGTCGTGAATGGATAAATGAATTAATGATGTCTAATCAGATGAAGAGCTTGAGTGCAGACTGAAGTGTGTCACAGTGTTCAAAGACGCCACATTGGAGTGTGAATGAAAGCCAACTGATTAATCCACTCCTAACATGATGCTTTAATAACATCGCTGCCCTCCTGGTTCCGTCTCACCACAACACAGCGCCGCTGCAGCGAGATCTAATCCACGTGACGTGTTCGAAGCAGACTGTGGTTATTCCTGCTTAGTGGCCATCGCTGGGTGTTTTTGTTTTTTTTTAATTACGAGCCAAGCGGAGACGCACGCACCCCCCCTCCCATCACACTGCCGGACACCACGGCGTCACGTTATGCTCACATTCACACACCCGCAGGGAAAAACGGAACATTTTGGAGGACGAGCTTTTGTTTGGGAACACGAGGGAGGACAGCTCGTCGATCAACGAGGCTTCAGAAGGCTGAAGGCGGCTAAGTGTGACATAAAACACAAGACATTTTGGTGTTCTCATAAAAAGCTCCTTGCTAACATATCATTAGACTCTTTTTCACCATAGAAAGTGATATTAGTTTAAATTTTATTTATTTTTTTAGCAAATTCAGTTCAAACTGAAGGATTTCGTGAAGATTATGTTTCAAACATATTTTAGTTCAAAAGCCACATTCAGCTCGATTTTATCTCTAGAGAGTCAGACCGGTTAAAATTAGAGCCCTAATAACCTTTAAATCTAAATTTCAAAGTTTTTTTCTTGTGGCGCAGAGTACACGTGATGAAAATGTCTATATTATCACAAAACCAAGCCGGTTTTGCATCACGGGCTCCATGAGGAGACGTATTTGGAGCTACATGTGGGTTTTTAATGGCCGCAGGTTTAGAAAAATAAAAAAATAAAAAAAAAGCCTTTAAAATCAGGCTGATTCAAGACTCATTTGATTCAGCTGGTACAGGGGTATAAAAACACATTCAAGTGTTTTTGACACAGATCAAGCAATCAACAAACACACAATGAAAACTAGTCAAAATAAATGCATGTAGATGGAAAGAAGTGAGATAGAAGTAAACACAACCTAGAAACTGAGACGAGTTACATTCTTTATCCAGATGAAACAGCCTGAAAGGTTTCAGTCAAAACAGGAAATTAAAGAAAGCAGTTTAGACGTTACCTGAAAGAGAGAAACTGAGTGATTAGAGGAGAATAAGCAGGAAGTTAGAAAAAGAAAGAGGCAGTTTGCTGCGGGAGTCACAACACAATCATGGATAAAAACGTAGTTTTCAGTCAACCATCATCGTCGTGACACAAATCTTTCACTGTGGAGTCGCACAATGAATCAAAGCAGCACGGATTGGTCTAACGCCGACGCCAGTATCGTCTGAATTAATGGCTCCCAACCTGCCTGCCACTCGGCAAACCTCCCACTCCCACTAACCCTTCACCAGGGTTGTTGGAGGTGAATGCACGCTGAAGATGTGCACATCTCAGCAGAAGAAGAAGCAGCGGTTACCTGTGGCTCTCCGGGCCGGTGCATGGCCGGAGCCTCGGGCGCAGAGTTCCCGTTGGGGTACGAGGACTCGGAGCGCGGCGGCACCGGCGGCTGCTGCGGCTGCTGCTGCTGCGGCGGCACCGGCGGTGGCGGAGGTTTGCTCTGCGCCGCCTGAGGAGAGCCCTGGATGTTCTTCCTGTACCGCTCGTCCGCCTGGAGAGGACAAACAGGAGCGGAGTGAGGGAGGGCCGGAGGCTGCAGGTCACACTCAGTCAGTTCACACAGCCAAGCCACCAGCCGCTACCGGTTGTTAGAAACACCTTCAGCTCCACCTGCAGGGTTAATAATGCTGCTGCTGCTGCAGTCAAACACCCCGGATACACACAATCATGCACTTCTCATGTGGACGGAGGCGTTCACGGTTAAAAACAGAAAGGTTAGGCAACACACCGAGGTCCGGGACACCGACTCACTGGACTTTTTAAACCCTGAAATTAACACTTCTGCTTAAAATAAAGTTTACCTTCGACTAAAGGAAAAAGAAATCCTGAAAATATACCCAAAAGGTTGAGACATAAAGCAGCTAAAAAGAAACACAGGTCAGGCCAAATCAAGTATTTAAAAAAATACTGTGATGTTCCCAAATAATACAGTCATAATAGAATAAAAATTCTATTTAAATGCTTATAATTCTTATTCACCTGTGGACTTGCAAGTAAAGCCTTTCGTGACAGATTTATCAAACATACATTTAGGGGAGCATATGTGCTTTAATCCAAACTCTTTTGAAAGATTTGAAAAAGTTACTAATTTAACCAGCAGCTGATAACGCAGTGATGGTTGTTTTAATAGGCGTAGTAACGCTCACCATCTGTTTAACGTCGGTGCTTTTAAATTTTCAATTTGACTTTTTTGAAAAAAATAATATTTTGTTGTTTTTTGAGACAGAAAAAATACAAAAAAACTCGGCCTTGAAATGATATGATATGACAATGATAAAAACTCATTATTCTCCATTTCAAAAATAATTAGTGGGTGCATTATAGAGGGGTTAATGAGAGCACTGTGAGTATTTATACTGATTTCCTCTGACGTGTGAAAAAGGTTTCGTTGGACCTGAAAAGCTTCGTCCAGCATCACCAGAGCAAATCAGGACAGGCTTGATAATTAGACGCGAGAGTCACACGGCTCGTCTACGAAGCGTCCATACACCGCCACCGACACGCAGCACACCCGCCGACACACACAAGCAGGAGGCGGCCCGGACGCAAGCGTCACCTCTCTGATTGGCTCAGAGTGAGGGGCGGGGCCTGGGAGGGCCGAGTCTGTTTCCGGTTCGGGGGTCTGTGCGGGCCTCGGCTGGGCGGCAGCTTTGCTACTGTCCAGGTTCTGGTTCTGGTTCTGGTTGTGGTTCTGCTGCAGGGACAGCAGGTAGGCCTGCTCCTGCTGCAGCTGCTGCTGGAGTTTCTGGGCCTGTCGCTGCTCCTCCAGCTCTCGCCATTTATATTCCTGAGTGCAAGTTCAACCAAAAATCTGTGTTTTTTAATGATTCTAGCTTCAAGGGAGCCATTTAGAAATCCTGCAGGGATCCGAGAACACCTACTCTACATTAATCAATGAACATTCTTATTTCGAGGGCTAAAACTGAACCCAGAACTAGTCAAAATAGTGAAAAGCAGAAGCTGAAATGGAGGTGAGAACTACTTGCAAATACAGTTTTAAACATAATGAAATTATACAAAAACTATTGCATTATTTGAGGTCTAAAATAATCCTTTAATTCTAACTATTGCGGCTATGAAAGGAATCTGCACTAATAAATGAAAGAAAATCACAGAAATAAGAAAAAAAAATAACAACCCACTTCATAAGTGTCATTAAACTCAATGCAGCAATATTTAATGCAGCTCATTTCGATCTCCACATCCAGCAGAAAGTGAATCAGGATGTGAAAGATTTGTGGGTTTTAATGCTAAACTTTATGAATGGAGGCCGTGTGTGAACGCAGACGATAATTAGACGATGTACGTGGTCACATCCTTCCATTATGTGGATATCCTCCGTAAGCCCTGAGGAACAGAAACCTTAAAAAATAAATGAAACATCCATTAAGTCAGGCGGAGCAGCAGAGTGTCAGAGCGGGAACATCTGGAGTGAAAACAGGGGAAACCCTCTCTTCCTGCCGGTGACGACACTGCGGGCCTGTAAACATCCGACCGGCCCAGAAAAGCCTGAGAAAAGCCGTTAACGTCTCCCCTCGGATCTCCTACAGTCCCACGTGACTCTGTGGAGGAGCTCGAGTAACGCGGGAGAAAGAAGTACGAGTGTTAAAGTGGAAGCTGTCGGCACCGAGGAAGAGATACTCACCAGTAGCATGGCCTGTTCGTGGAGGAGCTGCTGCTGCAGGATCTCCAGGTGCCGCTGCTCCTCCTCCAGCTGACGGCGGATATACTCCTGTCAGACAAACAGCACGCTTAAATCACGTTTATATCCACAGGAAAAGATCTGAAGGATTTATAGCACAGGTATAAATAGTAATTTGCTGCATATGTTTCAATCATTCTACAATCATAAAATCTCAATAAATCCAGTCATTTAAGTCACAATAGAGTGAAATCGATTTTCTTTTGTCTTAAATCGATATAAAACTCACCTGAAATTCAGATTAAACACAAAATAAATGAATACATGCCAGTTCGATCATCAGATTTCACTATTTGCAGGACTTAAAAATCTTTCTAACTTTTTGACCTCTTTATTAGTCATTTTGATCATTCTACAGCTATAAATAAAGAAATTTTCTAAATAAATCACGTTATAAAAGAGTTAAGTTGATCTTTGTTGTCTCAAATCTATTTATAACTCAACCGTAATGAACAAATTCAATGGCTACACCCTGGTTTGATTGTCAGATTTTAATATTCTGATTTTCTATTTTATCTTTCTAACTTTTAAACCTTCTTATTGGTCACTTTTTACAATTCTACAGCTATAAAATATCAATAAACCCAGTAATTCAAGTCTCAAAAGGGTTTAATAGAATTTTATTGATCTTTACTTTATGTAAAACACAACCAAAATACAGATTTAACACTAATTAAATGACTACATGCTGATTTGGTTTGGCTATTTGGATTTCTTCTGTTTATCTGTCTAACTTCTAAACCTCCCAATTGGTCACGTTTTACAATCCTACAGCCACAAAATATCAATGAATCCAGTCAGATTAGCTGAAAGAAGTTGAAAATAGAAGTAAAGTAGGACTGTTAGCTTGCAAGATTTAAACTCACACGCTCCTTTATTTTTTAAATGTAAATTTCTTATTTTTAATCACAATGAAAGATTTCATTGTTTACTGGTTTAACACACTGACATTTAATTTTCTGGTTTGATTAAGCTTGTCAAGCTTCTATCTTCAGCTCGTGTTCCGTTAGTGGTTTTTGATAAACGGATGTTTAGTGACACAGTAACGCTGAGAGGTCTTCCTCCCGCTGGTCTAATCTGATCTGATACCTGTTCTCGGTCGGCCCTCCTCTTCTCATCCTCCGCCCTCCTGCGCTCCTCCTCCTCTTTGCGGCGTCGCTCCATCTCCTCGATGCGTCTCTTCTCCTCCTGCTCGCGCCGGCGCTGCTCGCGCTCCTGCTGCCTCCTCATCTCGCGCTCGCGCCGTTGTTGCTGCAGGAGGAGACGGAGGAGAAAGCTGTCATCTTTATGGTTACTATTTAACTAAACTCCTGATGCCCCCCTGAAGCTCTCTGGCGCCCCCCTGAGGAGGCCTGCAACGCACTTTGAGAACCACCCGGCAGATTTTCACTGCATATTAACGGAATATGAGACGAATTCAGAAATATTCATGACTTCTTTTTGTGTTAATTCAGTAGCTGATGCATTTAACTCCAAAGTGTTTTATTTAGGTAACTAGTCACACTAATCCCAACAATTGCAGACGTGTTCCTCTGCTCGGGATCCGTTGGTGGGATCAGTCCGAGCAGGAGAGCACACGGAAGGCTTGCACTTGGGAACTTGTGAAAAAAAAAAAGGTAATTACATTTGACTTTGTTGACACGGAAGTATTTCTGCAAACTGTTCATGCGCCCTTTTTGGAAGCCTGTTATTGGCGAAGAACTAGGGCGTGTTGTTGAAGAACAAAGGGGGTGCGCTTCTATTATAAACTACTCAGTAAATACTCCAAAGTTTAGGATGTTTACCGTATTTTCTGGACTCTGAGTTTCAATTGTCAAAGAATGCTGTACTGAGTACCATATTTTCTGAACTATAATAAATGTGTGACTGAAGAGAAGCAGAAAAACTGTTACCGTGGCACAGAAAACAAAGAAGGCTAATCGTGGGCTAAAAGCACGATGGCCGGAGCCGGGGAACAGATTCAGAGAATGTTCTAGAACAGCAGCTACAGGACCAGGATTATCCACAGTTACGTCGGAACATGGAAAAAAAAAAATATATTTTTCCACTTTGTGAAGCAATTTTTGAAAATAGTCCAGAAAATACGGTAACGAAAGATTCAGTGATTTGTGTTTTAGCTTTTATACAGAAACTAAATGATCTTCTAAAATAAAATCTAACGTCACTTCCTAATTTCATCACCTTCAGTGTGGATAAATGTTACCACGAGCCGTTTCCATCCTTTCACTGGAAATGTGAACCGTCCCAGAGAGTTGTTTTTTTTAATAAGGAAGGACCTTGTTTGAAGAATGAAAAGCTGACAAAGTACAGAGATTTTAACGGTCTTAAAAGAAATTCTAAAAGTGTTTGCGTCAGGTGTGATGAATCTTCTCACACCAACTTCGTTCCCAAACATACAGCGTGCACCTGTCAAACTGGCTCATTTCCCCTCCAGCCCTCGAGAATTCATCATGAACAAGTCAGGACTGGATCCGTCGAGCTAAAAACCAAAATCTGTCGCTAAGACAAAAACAACTGAGTGACTCAGTGAGTCAGTGTGACACGACAAACAGCTGCTGGTTAGGAAAAAAAAAAAAGAAAAGAAAAAAAAAACAGCTTGTGATTATTGAGGGAGAATTGGCTGCCAGATTTTTAAAGTTCAAAGTTCTATGAGGAGAAATACCATGTACTCCTTTCTCCTGCATCCAAACGCTTACGTAAGTGAGCCAGCTCCATTTTTAAAGATGAAGCAAATTGAAAGTGACCACAGAAAACAAGAAAACACGCAAACATGTATTTGAAACCTCTGCGAGGGGAGAAATGACAGCGTTGTTCCGTCTCAAAGGAAAACCCGGCCGATTCCTCGAGGACACAAACCCTCATAAATATCTCAACTCCTCCTGCAACACGGGTATTTTTAGTTTTTCAAACACGCAGAGGTTTAGTTGATGATCGTAGACTGATCATATTTTATCGGTATCCCATCGGTATCTGATCAGTGGGCAGCTTTCTTGTCATGTATCTGTATGATATTGACATTGCATCTGTATCGTATCACTACTGTATTGCTTTTCTACCCGTATTGTATCAGAACCCTATCAGTATTATATCGGTATCCTATCACTCTGGTATCAGTAGTCTATCGGCATGGTATCAGTTTCGTATCGTATTGGTATCAGATCGGTATCCATGATACCAAATATGGTTTTGCTTTGCATCAGAACACAAAGATCGGTTGCCTTTGTCATATCAGTATCGTATTGTACAGGTATTGTATTGGTAGTTGTGATTCCAGCCATGGTTTTGCTTGGCATCGGATCAGAAAGTAGATACTGGTGTCAGCATTCATATGACTGCTTTTGTCCCATCACTATCGTGTTGGTATCAGTACCCCATCAGAATCATATCTCTATTGTATGGATATCCCATCAGTATCGTATCGGTATCGTATCAGTATCAGTATCCATATCAGTATCGTATCGGTATCAGCATTGTATCCGTATCGTATCGTATCCGTATCGTATTGCTATTAATATCCATTCAGTATCTGTACTGTATCGCTATCAGTATCCGTATTATATTTGTTTCCTATCGCTATTAGCATCATATTGACATCAGTATGGCACCAGTACTATATTGATATCCTATTGGTATCGTAGCGGTACCTGTGATACTAGATATATGCGAGTAGAAAGCTGGCAGCCTTCGTTTCCACGCGTTCAACTCGATTTCCGATCGCTGTCCGCCTGCTCACCTCCTCCAGCCGCCTCCTCTGCTCCTTCTGCTGCTCGATACGTTTCTGCCTCTCGGCCAGCAGTTGGCGCTTGTACTCCTCCTGCTCCCGGAGCTGCTGCTCCTGCAGTAGCTGCTGGCGGCGCAGCGCCTCCGAGCGCTCCTTGTTCTCCTGCTGCAGCCGGATGAAGTCGCGGCGCAGCGTGGACTCGCCCGGCACGTTGACGATGGAGCTGCACACATAAAGCAAAACCACCATCAGATCAGCGAAGCTGCTTTGTTCACTTGAAGGAAGGTGCTAGAAAAGTGCAGAAGGAGTCGTTATATCAGGTGTTTTTCCTTAGTTGGAACAAAAATTAAATTATTGAACTTATCAGAGTTGAACATAGCTTCTAAATCCAAATAGTTGCAAAATGAAAAAATTGCTTTTTTGTAAGTTTTACTGGTTTTCAACCTCTAATATTATCTTGCCTTAAACATTAAATAAATGATCTGTTCTTTTAGTCTTTTTAAAAGGTTCTCTTAATCTAGCGTTACTTTAGTCAATCATATTAATCATAAACTGTGTTGCTGTGTTATTTTTCGCACTGGTTAATTCTCTGTGAAGCACTGAACTCAACCTGTATGTTTGAAAGCTGCTAAATAATAATGATTTGATTTGGTTGATGAGACGTGACAGGTAAATCTAACTTAACGGCATGTGGTTACCTGGGCTCGCCTTCTTGCTCAGAAGCTTCCTCCTCCTCTTCTTCACTGCCACTGTACTCGTACTCCGTCTCATCTGGAGACAGAAAGAACCAAATCAAAAATGATACCAGGCATCATCAAAGCGATGTTAAAGTCTCTGGACGCAAAATAAAAAGTCACGCGGAAGCAAATCGATGGAAACTTCCTCCACAAGCGGCTATTAAAGAGTTACAGACACCCTGATGGATATGCTGTGTTTACAAAGTGCTTCATAGATAAGAGGGTTAATTGTTCTTTAAAACACTGCTGAATAAAAGTGATGGAGCGGAAAAGGAAAACAAGCGTTAACAAGCAGCAAAAAATTTTCTTTTAGAACATCGGACGTGGCCTCGTCACCATGGTACTCATAGGTTCATGGTCGTCATGGAAACATGATGCTTTACACGTTGTCATGGGAACATGATGCTTCTGATGTAGATGTAGAAACTAAATTCTCCTGACATCTTCATCCTCATGTCGTCGTGGAAACGTGACTTTCCTGATATCATCATGGAAACATGATGTTCCTCGTGTTGTGGACAAACGATGTTCGCAGCGTCTGAACCTCATTCGAGACTAAAGACTGAATCGTAACGTGACGCAATTTAACACACAAAACGTACATTTTGGTCGGGATCAAATACGCTTCCTGATACACACCGTCAGGCGAGAGAGCAGCATTCTCCCCGGTGGACTCACCTTTCTCCCCCCTCTTCTTCTTGGTCCGGTCGATGTGGTCTTTGAGCTGGATGCGGACCTGCCTCTCGTTGGGCTGGTCCCGGATGAAGGGGTGTTTCAGCAGCTGCTCGGTGGGAGGACGCTGGGTGTAGTTCTTCACCAGGCAGCCCTCGATGAAGCTGAAGAACTTCTTCGACCTGTCGGGGTCCGGTGTGAGGTTTGGGTTACAAACACACTTCATGTTTTTTTTAAGTGTGGAGATTTAAAAAAAAAAAAAAAAAAAAAAAAAGTGAGTGCACCATTTTTTGGACTTGAGCCGAGGAGGAGGGTTTCTGGGAATGAGGAAGAGGGCTCTCATTGGATGCATGTCACACAGAGCTACAGGAAACAAGAACAGAGAGGACAGATGAAAAGAAAATCACAGAGGCATGCACTTAACTTTTGGATTTAACTCTGACAGAGGACATTTAGGTCACTTGTGTGGCTGAAGTTAACCTCGGATTCCTCACTACACCCCATCATCATCATCATCATCATCATCATCACCACCCAGGCTCAGGGGTCTGCAACCTGTGGCTCTTCAGCTGCTGTGTCGCGGCTCAATGAAGTTTTCACAAAATGTAATGTCAATAAACTTTTTTTTTTTCATTTGGAGACCATGCTGATTTTCCAAAAATTTTTCTTATCTCCGGGATAAAAACCGCTAAAGAAGGCCAGAATAGCTGGAACAGCTAAAAATGGACAGAAAAAGGTAATAATAAAGTAAAAACGGTCAAACTAAAATCATTAAAATTGCTAGCTCAGATTTTCTTTTCAGGAAAAGAAAAAAGAAAACAAAAATGGATAAATTAAGTAAATGAGGAAAGAATGGTAATATAGCTGAAACTGCTCTAATAAGAAGAAGTACAGAGTGGCAATAAATGCTATTGCAACTGAAACAGACAAAAATCCATGAAAAAAGATAGAAAGAAATCGCAGCAAAAACTAAAAATGTAATAAAGTATATCTAAATTGTACCTTCATGAAACCACAGTGTTTGTATGCAGAACAATTCTCTTTAAATGTTTCTTCTTTTTCATCATTTCAGATCATTTACAGATTTCTGTGGCTCCAGACAAATCTTATTTGGTGGAAAACCCTGAAAGTGGCTCTTTTTGGTCATGAGGGTTGTAGACCCCTGCCCAAGCTGCATCTTTGTGTTTTTGTTCCGGAAATCATTTGACCAGATTTCAATCTCCGCAACAGAGACAAACAACTGCAAACATGCTGATCAGCAGCTGGGAACAGCTGCTAGTTTATGATTCCTTCACAGCAAATTGAGCAATTCATCACGCTGTTTTATCACAAGGAAACGCCGCTGAGCTGAATCTGATCAGTACTTACGGGGAGCTCCTTCAGCCATCTCTATGGCCGTGATTCCACAGGACCACAGGTCACTCTGAAGGAGGGAGGACAGCATTCGTCAGGTGTGTGAGTGTTCGCTTTTATCACTATATGCATGGGTACTTGTGCACACAATCGCTTTGTGAGGATGAGCATCAATAAGGCCTCGTTCACACTGCAGGGAAATGCGACCCGATTCTGATTCTTTGCGCACAGCGACTCATATCCGACCTGTTTTGAGGCCACGTGAAAGAGCCAGTTCAGGTTTTTTTCCACACCAGACCCAGGCCTCCATCATATCTGGTACCAATTCGGATATTGTTCTACATGCGACTGCTTCATCATTGATGTGTGACGTCACGGATAAGCGCTGGAGGAAGCGGCTCCGCCAAAATGTTAAAAGCTGTGCTATCTTTTTTCTTCATTCTCTTTCTTTCCCTCATGTTGTCTAGATTCTGTCGGCTCGTATTTAACAACCACTTGAAAATGGATCTACCCGCTGACCTGTGTTGCCAGATATGGCGGATATCCCCCAATTGGGGACCTAAATTCTCGTACATTTTTATTTTGTTTATTTCATGTATTAGTGTGTTTATGGCGTGTTCTTTACTACACACATCATAGTTTTATGGTTTTTAACATGATTTCTACACAGGCTGAGATTTAGGCTGGTTTTTATTGAGGTGTCTGGGTTTTACGTCGTTTGGGCTGGAAGCAGTGAGTCACATCTGGCAACCCTGGTGCTGACCGGCGTGGCGTCCATATTTAGTTCTGTCAACAGTCTCCTGCGCTCTAAGGCCCGAAACCATCGAGTCTGATCACGTTTAGGATGGAAAGTCCACGCAGTTAATCTGGAACTTATTTCTGGAAGGCCCGACTGACTGCAGAAGCGAGTGACCAACTGACTCAGTCAGTCGTTTGAGCTTACCCTGTAGTCGTAGGTAGCATCTGGGTTTTCATCGCAGGCAATGACTTCAGGGGCCATCCAATATGGCGTCCCGATGAAGGTGTTCCTCCGACCGACAGTCCGGTCCAGCTGAGCGCTCACGCCGAAGTCCACTGAGAAAAGAAAAAAAACAAGAAAAAAAAAAAAACACTCAACCAGTTTAGAGTTGTGTGAGAAAACTGCATGTTCAAGTATTCCAGCTTGTGTCAACAAAACAGTCACTGGTAGTTTTAATAATGTGGAGCATGAGATGGAGTGAGTGAGTGAGTGAGTGAGTGAGTGAGTGAGTGAGTGAGTGAGTGAGTGAGTGAGTGAGTGAGTGAGTGAGTGAGTGAGTGAGTGAGTGAGTGAGTGAGTGAGTGAGTGAGTGAGCGAGCGATTTCATAATGTTAACTAGTTACTAATCCTTTAGTCCGAGGTTGTTTTTGTCTCCATGTATTTATTTATTTATTGGTTTGTATGTATTTGACCAACTTTTCGCAAAAACTACTCATCCAAATTACGTGACATTTTCAAAGAAAGTTTCAGAATAAATCCCCCAAAAACTGCAAAAATATGTCCTCTACAAAGCAGATGAGAAAGGCACCTTGTGGAGGAGATCAACATCTGTTGCTATGGCAACTGCTCAGTGTCTCACACGGTGATTTAACTACCTGACCAACTTAGTTAGCGTCGATATGAGCTAACGGCTATCATGCTAGTGAGGCTAACGCTGTTTTGCAAACAAACCGAGAGTAGTTCTAGTTTTTAAAAGTTATCATCTATTTAGTTAACTATTTATTTATTTAACCAGTAACTCGTGTGTAACTAATTTCACAAAAGTAATCAGTTACTAGGTGATTACACATTAAAATCACTGTTTGTGCTTTACTAATTCACAATAGTAATCAGTTATTAGCGCAAAACTCTTTTAATAACAGCAATCAGTGACTAGCATTGTAGTCATTTTAAAAATAGTAATCGATGACTGACATTTACAATTTTAATTTACAATTAATTACCTGACTATTGAGCGCCCCCAACTACAAGCTGCACCCTCCAAATTTAAAAGAAGAAAAGAAAAAAGTAAGGTCAGATTTACGTGATGCACCTTAACGCATCACCCACGTATCATTGACATGAAAATCGTTAACCCTGAAAAATCCATAAATTAATCCCGTCACTGTTTAAGCCACAGGGTTCAAAGCGCGTGAAGGAAGTAGCGACTTGTAGTCTGGAAATTACGGTAATATGTAACAAGACCTTACTACAAACTTTACCTTTAAAGTGGCAGGAAAATAACACATTTAGTATGATAAAAGACATTACTGCTGATACTACTGTAAATGTGTTATCTTTTAGTCTTTACAGGCGGGTGTGTAACGGTGTAACTGAGGTTGGGGTTAGAAAAGAAAAGTGTGGTATTGCAGTGGAAGCTTCGGCTGGCAGCGGCTTGGTGCTGACTCAGTATTGGCTCGGGAGTGTGTTTTTTTTTTTTTTTAGCTCGGTTGTCCAAACGTGGGCGAGAGCCAGGCTTCCTGTCTGAACACAGTCATACCCAGTTTGACTTCAGCGTTCTCAGTCAGCAGCACGTTCTGCCCCTTGATGTCTCGGTGGATGACGTGGTGAGCGTGCAGGTGAGCCAATCCCTGCGGAAGTGAAAAAAAGAAACAACATCACTCCAGGTCCGGATTCACAAGCATTCGATTCGAGGAGTCGACTGCAGGCATGCTGAGAAAGCACCGACCCTGAGGATCTCCCTGGAGATGTAGGCGATCCAGTCCTCCTTCAGCGTGTTGCCTTTGGTGTTTTTCACCAGATCTGTGATTGAACCGGCGCCGCAAAACTCCATCACCAGCTGCAGGAGACAACAAGAGACGTTAAGCCACAAAACTCTGTCACTGAGATTCCCGTACGGGTTTAATCAGCTTCCATCAACCAATCAAGAAAGAATGCTATAATATATTTAAAGGGGCACTATAGAAGATTTAGGTCATGCTCTGTTGTACCAGACTATCCTCCTTGTGTCCCTGTTGTTGTTTTAACTGTCATAAGTGACTCAATGCACCATCTAGTGGTGCAAACTTAGATTGCATGGCTAAACAGGCAGCGGAAAGTGGAAAAGTTTCTGACTTTTGGTTGAATTACCAGAAACACGTCTCTAAATCATCTTCGAGACGACGCTGTGGCTTTTGTTATGTTTTAACCATGACCTCTCCAAAAAACACAAAAAGTAAATACATTCATATGAAATAAAGTTTATAATATATGAGATCGGTCCCGATAAAACCCATTTAAATTCACCGAGTAAGAAAATGGGAATTCTAAAACGCTCCCACTGACTCCTTCAGGGTCTCCAGTGCAGACCGCCAGTGTCATAAAGTGACACATGCACACCGTGTGTCACTCTCACGTGCGCTCCTGGCTGACAGCATGAAGCCACAACATCGCGGCTGTAAACCCGGGTCGTGGAAGCAGCTGTGAAAACAAATCTGTGCCTGAGCGGCGGCGTGAGAGTCGGGTCGCTCCTCTCCAGGAACAGCAGAGTCGCCACATCGTAAAAAGGGGGAATTCTGCCTTCGGCCGAGCGGCGGCTGGAAACCTGTTCGCCTTATACCCCCCCTCCTCTCTACTAATATCCTCTCTCTTCGTCTAATAACTCAGAGCACAGTGAGAGAGAGAGAGAGAGAGAGAGAGAGAGAGAGAGAGAGAGAGAGAGAGAGAGAGAGACTTGGAGGTTCACTGTCTTGCTCAATTTAAGGAGGACACCTATATCGAAATCTATTTCTATCTATCTGACTATTTCTATAGTCGTCTAGCTGTACTACCAATATACATCTACCAATCTCCATATCACCTATATCTACTATCAATACCATTCTTGCATCAGTTTTTTTATATTTTGATACGGGCAGTTGGGGTTGGTGGTGTGTGTGTGTGTGTTTCATTTCTCCTTTAAAGGTATGTGAAGCACTTTGTGCAACAACACTTGTATAAAAAGTGCTATACAAATAAAGTTTGATTTGATCGATCAATCAATCAATCTTTATTGCCGACTCTTAGGTCCATATAAAACATAAAAAACCCATAAAAAACAGTGAACACTATACATACATATTATATATATATATATATATATATATATATATATATATATATATATATATATATATATATATATATATATATATATATATACATACACACATACATATATATACATACATACATATATACACACATATATATACATACATATATATATACATACATATATATATATATATACATATATATATATATACATACATATATATACATACATATATATATATTTTGAAAAAACGGCAAACAACAATAAATATATAATAATATAAACCCATATAAACATTGTCTCCAGTGCCTACAAAGTGCAGGTGTGTACCTGACACTACTTTCCTTTGGTCTGATTAAAATCTTTATAAACTCAATGTTGGACAGCTCTAGTCTGGTGATAAATCTAAATATACATCCATATATATATAATCATCCATCATCCCCTCTATTGATCTATCAATCAATCTATCCATCAACATTCCTCCATTCTAATTGTTTTTTTTCTACGTAATGGATCTGATCATTACTTTATTACAAATAATTAACTCAGTGCAATAAACTCATCAGCATATATTTGTTTGTCTGTCTGTGAGCAAATCTACCGAACCTATTTTGTTGAAATCTTCACCACAGATAGAACTAGACCAGGGAAGAGTCCATTCAATTTTGAAATCTCAGAAATCTCAGATTTTTTTAAAGTAATTTCTGATTAGAAAAGAAGACTTAATGTGATTGTTTGACGCCTCAACGGGAGCTTCTATTCGGGCTTGTTTTATTTTCTACCTCAATATTCTGAATGACTCTTTCTGACTGGTGGAGAAAAAGACTGAAACCCGTCAGTCCGTCTCACTGCACTGAGTTCTGGGACAAAACCCACCCAGAGCTGGTCGTCGTGGCCCGGCGGGCTCTTCTTGATGAAGGCTCCGTAGTAGGTGGCTATGTTTCTGTGGTGCGAGTACTTCTTCAGCATGTTGATCTCCAGCTTAATTTCCTCCTCTTCATCCTGCAACACAGACAAATACCAAGAAGAGAAAGGCACCCCGTTATTGTGAGCTCAGACATCGTAATATTTAGATTATTAATAATCTCAGTTATGAAGCAACTTCTCTTTGACGTTAAGGCTGCTTCTGGTACATGTGAGATCGATTATCGTACCGCGGTTGTTTCTGGGCTCAATAAAAAGAACATGCACACAGAGAGAGAGAGAGAGAGAGCGAGAGAGAGAGACAGAGCATTACAGTATGTTCCACAGACTTTCAGGGTGCGTGTGGCAGAATTCATTTTAGGTTTTAAAAGAATTGAATAACAATAATAAATTGTAATTCGGAGAAGAAAAAGTATGAAAAATTCAGAAATCAGGTTGTTTTTGAGGCAAAACTGAAAACTAATGACCGTCTCAGCGCGAGCAGAGCTTCAGCTGTGTGGGTTTAGACAGATCTGAGCGAGGAAACAAGGAAACAATGTCCCAACCAGCCAACAAACAGGCAGATAGAGCCTGAGCCAGAGACGATAACGCAGCCAAACAAACTGCCATCTCAGGATATTACAGTGCAGACTCGGATACAAGCTCGTAACAAGATCAAGTGATTATTCCCCGATCGCCGCGACATCACTGAAGCTGGGTGACATTTATTTACCAGAGCTGCACTTCAGCCGAGTCTGAGAGCTCGTCTGATCGTACAGCTCGCCCGGGGCCGGCGGGACGGGGCGTTTTCTTTGTTGTTATTGCGTCCGCTCGATAAGCGAGGAGACGAGCGAGAAAACTGAGGTGCAGAAAAATCGTCCGATCAGTAAAAGCTCAAATAAGACAAGAATCACTGCATATAATACTAGCTAAGCATTCTGTGTGTTGTAAAGTTATCGCAATAAATAGAAACACATAATAATACAATGTTTTTGCTGTTTGAGACTTCAAAACTACTAGCTACTAGCAAAAACTACTCTCCTGAATTGCATGTAATTTTCAGGGATGATTTGTCGTCATCCAAGGACCAATGGATTCGATTTTGGGACGTTAACAGCTAACCGTTTATGAATAAATCCTCAAAAACTGCAAAACAAAATGTCACATACAAAGCGGATGAGAGAGGCACCTGATGAAGGAGATCAAAGGAGATCAGCGTCTGTTGCCATGGAGACGCTCCCTGCTCAGTGTTTTACACAGTGATGTTGCTACCTAACCTGACCTAGCTAGTTTTGCACCGATATGAACGGCTAACATGCTAGCGATGCTAGCTTGGCTCAGCAAACAAATGTGGCGTTGGCGAAGGTCTGCGCTCTACCGAATGTAGTTCTAGGATAGGTAGCAAACAGTTGCAAAAGATAGCTATAACTCACAAAAACTGCATGAGTAACTGATTTTAAAAAAAAGTTAATTAATCCTAATCTTTTTTAATCTGGTGGCCACATGTCAGAAGCCAAAATCATAAAAATTAAAAAATAAATTTACCAAAAAAAAACACAAAGTCAACAAACATCCAATCATTTTTCATGTGGAAACTCCAGTTATTTTTCCTCCCTCCAGTTCAGTGCAGGTGTTTAAACAGGTTTTTCCTCTGTAGCACAGGATCGGTGTTAAACGTCGGCACCGGAATTAAACCCAAACACACATCTTATCGCTCGCCGCAGCTGCAGAAGAGAACGAAGACGAGCAGCTGGTGACATTTCCAAGCCAGGCCCGGAAGGTTAAAGGGCGAAAAAAATAAGCATTTTGAGATGAATGCACGCCTCAACGGAGTCTTTCTGGAGACGCGTTATTACCTGCAGCTCAGTTACACTATCTCCCACAAGCAGAGCAGAGAGGAAAACTCAGGTTTGGTCACCTGGAGAGTGAAGACTTGAAAAAGAACATGTTTTGTCATTTGGAGACGTTAAAGAGAGAGAGGAATTTAGGTTAATTTAGTAAATTCATATTTAACTGTTTAGGTCCAGGCCATTGAAAAAAAATAGAGTTGATATGTTTTTCACTTTTATCATGCCAGAGACCATGTTTGTCGCAACTTTTCTTCCAACATCCAAAAATTAACTAAAGTTGTCCGATCTGCCTTTCTCATGTGAAATGTCGAGTATTTGTGGCAAAATTATCCCAATATATGACACATTTGTTTTAAGAATGACATCTTTTACCCTGTTATTTGTTCAGTCACACACAAGATAATTTATTTTGCACGAAAGCAAGATGGTTTTCTGAAAATCATTATTCATTTCAACAATGCTGGAGGGTTAAAGTTGTAAAGTTTAAGCCTTTTTCTTCCAGGGTATGGAGAGTTGTTCTGTAATCCTTCACTCCTCGCTCTTGCATTTTTGCCTGATTAGATGAAGCCACATCACAGACACATTCTTGTGTTTCACTTTCCAACATGTTAAAAATTTTAATATTTCTCCAAACGTGAACTCCGGCTTTGGTTTATTGCCCACAGTTGTGCATCGTCATGCTAGAAAATAGTCAGAACTGCTCACAGTTCCTCATTATCAACACTGAAAAGACCAAATCCCATCTGGTAAATTGAAGACTGGTCGCTTACTTTCCTTTCTTGGTGGAATAAGTAACAAAATCTGTCATTTCATCCATTTAATATATCGGGTTAACTCTTCTTCTATGGTGTTTGCTAAATCAGAGTCAGCATGTCCTGCCAAAACATCCACCAAAGACAAATTCCCCTACTTCCTGTGCTATGTTTAGAGCCCATTAGTGCACCACAGAAACCAGATGAAATTGTGATGTCTTTATCAAGGCCGCTTAAAGACTTGAGCAGGAGCTGAAGACGACGGGGTCAGTCGGCCGGCCGATCGTCCGTCACGCAGCCAGTTGGTTGGTCCGTCCAGGCAGCTGGTCGTTTAGCCAGGCAGCCGGCCAATCGGTGGGGACGCCGGGGAGCCAGACTGCTGGCCGGCCAGACCTTCTGTTAATCCCCTCATCATCATCATCACCATCGTCATCGACGTCCAGCCGGCCGAACCGTCACTCAACTAGTCATTGGGTCACTCAGATATGGAAACGAGACTAAGCACAACGTTCAAATCCAGAGTTAATCCATCAGCACCAGCGCCTGCTGTGGTCAACAGAGAATCCCACTGCCCACCAAATGAAAGTCGTTTAAACGCTCTTGGAAAAAAAAACAACTAAGAACTATTACAGATGTTGAGGTTACGCAGCAAGGGAGCTCGAACACAATGTCTCAGGCAGCAAAAACAGAGGGATTGCCTCCACTGACGTGATATCTGGGCAGCACACACTGGCTGCACAATGTATCGCAAACACGTTGACCGATCTGGACAATCAATTGGAGCAAAACTTCCCGAGACGCCCGCCCACTATGTCGATGTGACCGTATAAGGTCGTCAAGTGTTTGGGGTAAAAAAAAAAGAAAAAAAAAAGAAGAGCCAAAGCTATAGAGCATTACATAGCGCTATGGTATTCTGATCTATATTTGCAGAACTGGGGACTTTCTCATTGTACGGTAACAATGCTAAACAATACACTAAGACGTTTCAATGTCGCACATAAAACAAATGCTGTGAAAGTTGTTTTTTAGAAGAAAGGGCAGAAATCATTTCCTGAAAAATTTTTAAAAAGGAAAAACTTTCTCAAACCCTCTGGTTTAATTGAACAACCAAGAAACACATATGAAGCACATGCAAA
Organism: Lipophrys pholis; assembly: GCF_963383615.2. Lineage (NCBI taxonomy): Eukaryota > Metazoa > Chordata > Actinopteri > Blenniiformes > Blenniidae > Lipophrys > Lipophrys pholis. Next base: position 25,018,199 of record NC_137632.1, read on the forward strand.
CTCAGAAAGTCCAGACTACATTTCGCTACACCAATATTTTAGAGCTAGATTTCTCAAACGTATCCTTAACTTTTAACCGTCAGTGTTCATGTTTGTTCTGACGAGAGGTTTGCTTTTCACACTGATCTCTCATAGTAACGGGTCAATCAATCGGGTTAAACTCAATCTTTTCTAAAAAGCTTTTATTTGGACTCATTAGACACAAAACCAACATAAACAGCAGACAAATATAGTCAGACAATATACCGTATTTCCCACAATACAAGTCACGCCTGAGTATTACTTTGTGTCCAAAAACCCGTTGTGAAGAAAAAAAAAACTAAACATATATGTCACACTGGTGTACAAGACGGATTTTTCTTTCCACCATTTGTTTCTCAGTAACACAAGAAAATAAATGTGTCTATTAATTAGTCAAGACTATTCTGTTAAACTAGAGGTTAAAGAATAAAGGCCAGATTTATTTGAGTTCATGAACTCATTCTCCAAAAATTTATTTTTCTACTCAATCTAAGATACATCATAAGCTAAAGAATAAAACATCACTTCATATATCTCTTACGTTGTGTATCTTTTTTTGGCCCAACGTTTTACAGTCAAATACAGTCGTACTTGAGGTTTGTTTTTTGGTGGTTTTTTTTTGGTGGCACTGTATCATAATGTTGCTGTCATACAGTGATATCTAGTGGCCAGTTGGTGTATACTGGTATATTTCATATATATATAAGTAATTTCTTAATATAATTCACATGAACAGCTAAACGAAACAAAAAAAATAAAAAAAGTGACTTATAGTCTGGAAAATACGGTATATGTATTTGTGTGGTAGATGGAGCAAAAGCAGGAAAAATGTGCTGAAGGATGCAGCTGCTTTAATGAGTAGAGGACACCACACCATCTCTCCGCTCCATTATACCGTCTCTCCATCTTGTTTGTACACCGCACATTTATTTTGGACACTCTCCGCCCCTGCCCTCCTTGTCCTTGCAGCATCACTTTCCATTATTGTCTCCACTAATGACTCCAGCTTTGTTGGTTGCATCCCGTCATGGCCACACCTCAACCTCTGTGTCTCTCTCTTTCCATCGCTCTCGCTTTCCTCCCGACGTGCAGTCAGTCATTCCAAACAAGCCATCCCGAAAGCTACTCATTATCATTCCTGGACATGAAATGGTGGGGAGACACGGCGGCAGCCATATTGCCGCGAAAGTATAACACTAGCACACACAATGTAAGTCAAACAGAACGCGAAACCCTGTGGGAGTGAACGGCCGCAGAATGGAACGATAATGGAAAGTGGAAGCAGAGAGTTAGAGGGAGACCCTGGGGGGTTGGGGCATATCTTTACCAGGCAACCGGGAACCTGGAGGGAGTCAATTCAGGCATAGTGTTAAACAGTGTGCGCTCTCCTGTCACACCTCGCTATAGCTGACGCCCGAATGCTCTTCTCATTGTGATCAGACCTGAATTCTGTGAAATCAGAAGCGGGTGTGGGTGTACGCCTTTAAAAAAAAAGAAAAGGAAAACACTCAGAAAGTGGTAATACAAAAGTAGTTTGGCATTTTAAAACCTGTCCATGGAAGTATTGTGTTTATTAAAGCTTTTAATCGCGATGTTAAACGACCATATTGGATTTTAAACGTTGCTAAAGTACGAGGCTCTTTTCTCTGTGCAGAAGTCCGCTCAATGGAAGGGACCGTGGGGGGAGGAATGGAGGTATTCAGATCTCAGAATGAAGATACCACCACAATGACCCAATATTCGGATAATCGGGTCCAGCCCTACCGTCTACGTATTTAGCATCGACCATATCCTACAAAGTCTTTTAAAGTGAATAGAACATGGATTCCTACAAAGCAATGGAAATGAAAGACCATTTTGAAAAGACGTCCTCTTGAGACATTTCTTCACACCTTCCCACTCCTCACTTTCACAGCTCGGACTGGACGGGGAGCGGTGTGACAGGGTGGGGGGGGTGACGCTGACTGACTAACGTGGTTTTGATGAGTCTATTTCTGTTCAGAATGCATTCGGCAGAGGAAACGTGAGGTTACACAACACAGCAAGAGGAGGCAGGAATCCTCAGAGGGGACAGAAAGGGAGAGCAACAACACACACAGAGACTTCTTTTCCCCACTAATCAACATAGATTTATTTTTTTTCCCCCGCAGAATGCTGCTGTATTACATCAGGTTAACGGCAGCGCTGAGAGCTGCATCCTTCTCCCTCCCGCTGTTCCATTTCTTTCCCGTTAACTATTGTAAATGATGAGGACTTCACTCCATCAATTTTCACAAAGAAAACAGGAGTGACGGCCGAGGAGAAGTGTAGGAAACGGATCAATGGACAGGGGAGAGGAGAGGATGTGAGCGAGAGGTGAAGAGAGAAGCAGCGACGGCCTCTCCTATAAACCCACTGCACTTCAGCTGAACCTCCTCACAGGAGAAGTGAGGGGAGGGGAAGAGGCTCTCTGTGATTTCTTTTCCTTATCTGAACTCTCTCACTCCGTTCCCGCTCTACCTTATCCTCCACGAGTCGAGAGAAAATAAGAAAATCCACTTATAGGTATTTTAAAAATGTCGCCTATGAAGGGTTTTTATGTGGGATGCATGTCTTGATCTGAATAACCAGATTGCTTCAATAGCACGAGATAAGCAAAAAGTTTTTTAGGTATCTAGAATCTGAAAGAAAGAAAGGAAAATATGAGCACAGAATTTCAACAACAAAAGTTTCTGCCCCGTCTCAGACAAAAGACTCAGACAGTGAGAGGAGTTCACAGCCGACTGTTGTTGTCGCTGTCCTGCACCAAAACAAACAGCTTGCAGATCTTCAAGGAGGCTAATCCTGGACCCCGTCCAACAACAAGGGCCAAACACAGACTAGAACGGGGAATTGGTAGAGCACATACCTTCGATTCGTCATGCTCGTTTGATGCTCAGACATTTTACAATTTTTGTGCGATAACCCTCCCTGACCTTTGACGCCTGACCGCTAACCAGGGTAACGACGTCGCTGCATAATGTGACATGTCAGAAGATAGGAAATTGAAAACGGAACGTTTTGCAGTTGGTTTGACATCAATCGAACTGAGTTATGACGAAAATACATTTTTGACATTTTCGTGACCGAGACCGAGACCTTTGACCCAATCGCTCTCAAAATCGAATCAATTGGTTCTTGTATGATGACAAATCATCCCTGAAGATTTAATTCAATTCAGGTCAATAGTTTTTGCGAGAACTTGATAAGATACATACATGCAAGCCAATAAATAAATACACACGGCCAAAGACGTAACCGTCGCTGGCGAAGGTAAAAACCAAACGAAGGGCAGAGTCACTCAGTCACAATTCCGCCATCAGGACAAGGTCGTCATACGTACCGGGGACTTGCTCAAGCTCTCAGGGAGAGCAAGAGTCAAACACGTCCATCAGTTAATATGAGAACCGTCACGGATTGTTGGGATTCTTTGCTCATATCTCAATGTTTTCCGGTTATTTCAACACGCATTCCCTGACTGTTTATAATTCACGATGATAAGTTAACAAACAAGTTATGTAGAAGTTGACAAATGTACTCACTTCACTGTTAGAAAAGCTCTTTCATGATTAAAGGAAAATATATACAGAAATCCAGTTTCTTTCAAAACGTTTGTAGCTTATTGGATGTCCATTTATATGAAAACGGTGCCCAAAGGCACTGAAAACACAACTTTTTGCAAACAGCGTACAAGGTGGAACGACTCGATTCAATGGCTGAAACCTGGATCTGTTCTAACGGAGGTTTCTTTCTTTTAATAGAAAGTTTTCAACTGCACATTCTTCTTCCGTCCTGTCGTCTTTTTCAGCGTGGAGTCTTTTCCTGTCCTCGGCTTCGCTCCCTGCCTCCGTTTATGGAGCAGGAAGTGGAATGTGGGTCAGTGGACACAAACACAGAAAACATGGAGAGCTTTTGCATCGGTGACACGTGAGAGTGTACGAACCGATGGCTCACACACATGCTAATAAACGTCCCATGGAATTGGTGTGTTTGAGCTAAATCTTAAACAACCCCAACGCAAACAGCTTCCTCTGGCGCAACCGTCGCTCTTGGCAGGCGTCCACACTAAATGTTTATTTTAGAGAACGGCTGAACCCTGCGGAAAAACGGACCGCTCCGAACGTTTTGGAGGAAAAAGGAGAAAAGTAACTGCGATGCCTTGGAATCCCAACATGTGTGTTTCTCTTCAGGGAATCAAGCTCGTGCACATTTCCATGAAACTTTCCTGACGCTTTCGTCGGTGTTCTCCTTGATCCTGACCGATCTAAATCGCATCATTAATTCATCGGACAATTTTTGTGTATAAATTCCACTTTTTTAAATATATAGAATCCTTCCATTTTAAATTTGAAGAGCATGAACATCGGCAGTGACCATAATTAGTATTGTGCAGCCTTAATGGCAGATTTCAAATGACGTAATTTACAGAACTTTTACAATAATTCAGATCAAAATCAGAAATCAAAAAATAATAGGTTTTTAACTCAAGGCTATGATTGTGTTTAAGAGCCATATGGAGGACTTTTGCAACATTAATGGATTAAATTCTCTTTGAAAATTAAGAAAATTAATGAAATCAATGATCCAGTTTTTATTTAATGAACTGCCTGAACTTGATACTTTATTTCAGACATATCTATATATATATATATATATATCTCATAACTTTCTACATATGTACAGATTATGTAATTACATCTGAAAAGGAAGGTCAATTCCCAGTTTGGCAGAATAATAGAAATATGATAAGATTGGTTAAGAAAAACATAATCATAAACTATCAAAATGTTGATGAATTGAGTTGTATACAATGCAGGAAGATATTGGTAAAGGTCGAGGTCATCGTAACGGCTCATTTATAAAAGTTGGACACGCAGACAGACACATACGAAGCCTTTTGTCCGTTCATCTCATCTGCATTTCTATCCATCTACGTATGGATACGGATCAACAGAGCAGTACCACCACTAACCATACAGGGGCAGTGTAGCCACCAACAGACACGAAGAAGAAACAAAGTCAGCCGAGCAAGTCATCAAATGCAACTTTCTGAAATATTAGAAATGCTGCTCGCCGTCAAACCCGACCTGAGTTCATCACTGCGATCTCTTCAGCTGTCGCCATGTTTTACAACTTTTACAACTTTGTTGCCACGGAAACTGTTTCCAGACTCTTTAATCAGAGCTGACCCCCAGTGGACGTGTGCTGTAATGCGCATGCCAACGTAAGGAACATAAAGAAGTATAAGCAGTAGTAACAAAATTCAAAGTTATAATTTCTACGTGTACTTAGTAGAGCCTCAATGAGACTTCAGTCAAAACCATCATATTTTAATTGAAGGATACACGTCTTCCTTGTGTCTCGATTTGCTTCGATCCTTTACTTGTTCATGTTTTAAAACATTGCAGTCATTTATATTTGATGTCAGACGTGACACATTTGGGACAAACTTTACATGAACTAACAGGGATTTCTGGAGACGGAGCTCAAAACCAGCAGGGGGACTAAAACGCAGAAATCCTCTTCAGATTAACCAACACTAAAGGTCTGCTGATGCGCCCGCCCCCCTCTGAGACGTCTGCAGGAAATGTTTGCCAACCTCAAGTACGCGTTTGTGGATGTTTCTCCTCCTGTCTCATTCAGCGAGAACGAATAAGGCAGGAAAGTCACGAGCTGCAGCTTCATCAGGCTCGCAGGAGGATCTTTTGCATGTATACACAATTCCAAACACTGGCTCTGATTATGCGGAGACACAAGGGCCCCCTGGCTTCGACTTCGTGGAAGCTCGCTTCAAAACATCCACACACACACACACACACACACACACAAACACACACAGGGACCGTCACTTTTTGAAACTGCTCCTCTAAGCTGCCCTCCGGAGTGGGAAAATCTGTTTAGCTTTTAAACACCAACTGAATTTATTCAAAGAGAAACAATTCATGGTATTTCAAGCCATTATGAGTCCCACTGTTTCAAATGATCAACGTGAGGGTGGAAAGTAAAAGGACTAAAATAATTAACTAATTCGGCTGTAGTTTATGAATCACAAAAAACAAGATTAATTGCTCATCTGCAAACTCCCCGATACTAGGTGAAGATATGTTCAGTAATGCGATAACAATATGGTTTACAATAAAGAGCTATGTAGAGGTAATGTCCTCGTGATTTCAGATTTCTTCATCCAAATAACTGCTTTTTACCCATCAGACCATTAAACTCTTAATCCGTTCAATGTGCTGTTTTTATGAATTAATCGGGATTACACTGACCTCCGTGACGTCCATGACCTTGATGGCCGCCAGTTGTCCCGTCTTAACATGTCGACCCTGGAAATGAAAGAGAAGAAGAGAAAAACGTAAATTTTTGCTCCACTGTAACATAAACAGCATTTATTCATCCGTGTCGATATCATCCATGCATTTTTTTTTTCGTGCTGTGTTACAGGAAGCAAGAAGAAGTGACTAATTTCAAGCAAAGGGTTGGCTCTCGCACCTCACAAAGAGAAAAACACCGGCCCAACATTCTCCTCCAGACACCCAATATAGATCATCTTAGCACTAACTAATGTGAACCTTGAATCCACGCAGAATCACAGCTGACAGTAAAATGTGTCAAACCCAGCTCCAACAGCATAATCCCAAAATGTCAACAGTTGATTTATAACAGTGTGAATGTTTAAAGTCACACGAACATACAGCATAGTTTAGTATCTTCTAAATGGTGAAGGCGGGCAGCAGTGCATTAAAAAGGTTTCAGGCAAAACAAGCATAAAAAAAAAAACACATGGGAAAATGTCAATACATTAAAAAACACAGAATCAAGGAAAGACATTTTTAGACATGCAAAGTTGCTAAAATAATTGTCTGTTGCTCATAAATTAAAATTAAGTCCATCATCATTGTCACTAAGCAACTTCTTAAAAGAGTCCAGTGAAACCAGGATTTTGAGTTTCAGGTCTTTTTGTAGATTTGAGGACGATCAGATGTTTGCATGACTGGAAAAAGTGAAGATCAACAACAGAAAACTCGAGTATTTCTGTTAAAATCCTTCATGTCTGAGTTCGTGTAGTCGTCTCTGAACCGCCACGCTATCGGGTTCCCTTTGTGAGAGAAGGCCCGGCGACACCTGAGCCCCCGATACCCCCTGTCCCTGTATGACAGAGCGACGTCTACGGCCTGAGCCATGACAGACGAACACATTTGGGTTTAGCCGGAGGGGGGGGGGGGGGGGGGGGGTGTCTGTGCGAGTGTGTATTGAATCCCGAGAATGCAGGAAAAGGTCGAGTAAAAGACGAGAATGACAGGAGAACAAAGGATGGGATGAAAAAAAAACTACACAGGATGACGATAAATCTTTTTAAAAAACGAACTCAACATTTGTTATTTGTTACTTCAACGTTGGATTATTATTACAGGTGATTCTCAACTACTAAACTAACAAGTCCCAGAACAATATGGACTGGGAGTCATGTCCCAAAGCAAATTGGCAAAAGAGGGATTGCGAATTGGGCAAAAATCTAAATATGAAGAAGAAGAAAAAATTTAGAAAACAGAAATATTAAGATATTGCCTAAAGTCGTTCAGGTGCTTTGGAGTGTGCATGTTTTCCCGGTGAGTGGCAGGTTTTCCGGTTTAGTCGAAAAATCCCAAAATGTGTGTTCTGAGGTTGATTGGTGTCTGTAAATTTCCCACGAGTGTGTCTCTGTTCGCCGTTTCCCACAACATCGGCTGGGACCGGCTCTGGATAATATATCACCATGGAACCGGGGGGTGGAGAGCCTGCGCTTAACTAGATTCAGGTGTGTGTGTGTGTGTGTGTGTGTGTGTGTGTGTGTGTGTGTGTGATGACACATTTTATTATTAGCTGTTTTTCCAACTGATGCTTCAACCAACCCGACGCTCTCTAAATCATCGCTATGCATCTCGTCTTTGTCTGGCAGGAAGGAAGGTCACCTCCAACACAGACTGCAATAATTACGGATCTCGTCGTCCTCCGATCGCGAGCTCGGACGGACGCACAGCGGTTAAACAGTGACATCATGCTGTGGTTTCTTTGTTGAGAAACAGACTCACTCACACACACAACCGGCCGACAGGAGCGTCTCACACACACACACACACACACACACACACACACACACACACACACACACACACACACACACACACACACACACACACACACACACACACACACACACACACACACACACACACACACACACACACACACACACACACACACACACACACACACACACACACACACACACACACACACAAGGACAATATGGAAAAGGGGAAAGAAGGGACTCATTTTTTGATGTGCAGAAAAATACTCATCGCTTTTTCCTTCAGCTATAACTGCAAAAGCCTGTTTTCTTTTCATTGTTGCACTTCCTGCAAGCCCTACATGCCATTCAAATGTTTTGTTTTAGAAATGAATACAGTAATGAGACAGAAAGTAATAGAGAGTAACCGAGTAAAAGTGATCATTGGAGAGATACACAGTGATAGATTGATTATATTCGCCAATGAAAGTTGGTCGAGAAGGTTATGTTTTCGTCTGTGTGTATTTATTTATTTATTGGTATGTATGAATGTATTTTACCAACTTTTCACAAAAACTACTCTCCCAAATTGCATGAAATTTTCACCGATGATTTGTCATCATCCGAGGACCTATCAATTACATTCTGGGACATTAAAGGCTAACCGTTTCCGAATAAATTCCCCAAAAACTGCGAACAAATGTCGATATGAGCTAACGGCTATCATGCTAGCGATGCTAACTCGGTTCCGCAAACAAATGTGGCGTTGGCGAAGGTCCGCGCTCTAACGAGTGTAGCTCTAGTTGTAAAAAGTTTTCCTGCCGGCCAAACTGAACGTGCTGATCACAGCAGGGGTTTCCTCCCAGACAGCAGCAGAAGACCCTCGCGGCGATCTGAAAGTTGAGTAAATCTTTCTCCTGACTCTCGGATAATGTTTTCATTGAAGCTCTCAGCGATCGCCTCCCAGCTGACTCGGCCCCCAAGGATGATATAATCCTTCTGTCATCCGACTCTCGCATGACCCCCCCCCCCCCCCCACCTCCACCCCCACCCCCAAGTCTGTGAGCTAGCTCAGGTCTGCATGTGGGAGGTTTCCCTCCATCATGAAGGAGCCTGCAGCGTTCGAGGTGGTGAGGGCGGAGCATTGTCAGGTTTCTGTTTGCATCAGATAACTCTACACACTCGCATCGGGATGTTTCTTTGCAGAGATTTATGGCGTTTTGACTTTTATTTTCACAGGAATAATGAAACTATTCATCACAACACACTTAAATCTGATTTGAGGCATAATCAATAAATTAAACAAGGACTGCATGTAATTAGGTGAACATATAAGAAATAAAACATGGAAAGATTGCAAACACGAGACACCAGATGACATCACTTTCTAAATTTAATCCATCCAACAAAATGTCTCTCTGATCAGGAATGATGGACGCTCTTAAAACAGGAGTTCCTCAGGGTTCTGTTGTGGGTCCTCTTCTTTTTAACTCTATTCGTCCCCGTTTCAAGTGAAAATGCCAACCTTTCATTGGGGATCCGTTTACACGACACTGAAAACACAACTTTCTCAAAACAACTCCCAGAGCGAAACTTTTTGAAACCACACCGACCCCGTCGTGTGACAGAGGAAATCGCGACACTCGAGCTCCCTCCCCGTGAAGACGGCACAAACGCTGCCACTGCACTTGCACACCATTGCCGTAGTGAATAGTTCTTGCTCAGTAGAGGGATAACAACAATGGCAGCCTCCAGACACACAACATCAATCACTGGTGACCCAACCTTAAAACTACATTATCTTCTGCACGTCTGCCATTCCCGTGTTAACGGATAACATTTTCAAAAAGTTGCCGTGTGAACCTGAAACTTTTCTGAAACAAAAACGCAGAAACGCTGTGTTTTCACTTGAAACATGAGAAACGGGAAAGGAACTTAGACTCTCATCACAGTGAGAATATAGGAAGAACTGCACATGGAAGTGAACTAAGGCAGTTCAGCGGGCGAGGAAAAGCTCAGTCAGCAGTGCTAACGTGGGGTCAGAAGGTCACCTGATGACCTGATTCACTCTGTGAGACTTCACTTTTTCTTTGGTGCCGGGGTATGTACCACTGACTCAGAGGTTTTCCTCCCTCTGAGGCCAACAGTCACGTTAATCAGAAGCAGCTTGCCAATGCTTGCTCCAAAGGGATCACCAGCTGACTCATGTTCAACCACTATGAAGCCAGCGACCATATTAGGCAACTTCTGGATTTCGTCACATCCTTCCAAATTATCTTAGAATGCTTTTATATCTTAACTCTACCGCTCCTCACTATCAGAGGATGCCTCCACGAGTCATTTAAGCACCATTTCACAAATCTAATGCTAAGGATTGTATGTCTATTTTCAGTGCATCCAGTTAGTTACATATAAACTGTGTTTTTGCCTTTGATTCCTAATTTCTTATCCTCTGAGCTCATTCAGACTACTTTGAAGAATGAACTGCTCCCCTCTCACACATATACAACAGCAGGAACTTTCAAAATATAAGAAATTAGCAGCTTCCTAGAATTGCTGTAGAATTTACATAGAAAAGGTAGAAACGTTGGAAATGATGCAGTTTTCACATTGGGCCACTAGTGGGTGCCGTTTATATGCAATAAAACCACTTATGTATGCAGAGAGAACATTTAGGCTCCTTTAATCGGTCTCTCTTCGTTGTTTCGGCTCACTCAGTATCGGTTGTTTGTAGGAAAGAAAATGTTTCTCCATATGTGATCCACAGGATGTTGTAGTAACTGTACACTTTAAAGAAGTGCTGTTAAATTCAAGAGTGAAAGACACACACTGCATTCATTGTCATGAATGAATGAACCCTTCGTGCGTATGGGCAGAACCATTTACTACGGCCGTGGTCCCCATGGGCTGTAGCAGCATTTTCAAAAAAGTATACTACAAAGATATTTCTTTACTTTTAGACTTTACAATATTTAATACAAAAAAATGTAAAGAGTTTGAAAGTCATTCTTAAAATTTTCTTTTTGAATTTTTCATTTGCAAGAGATGGAAAAGTATATTAGAAATGCTCCGTGTTTGTTTGTTTGTTTTTTTCCAGCGGGATTATTTCTTCAACTGGTATTTTATTATTTCTTCATCTGGTGTTTTACTTGGTCCACCATCTGTCACCAGAGGCCATAAAAAGCACAAAACTCTATTTAACCTAAACACTCAGTGCCTTTTTTTTTTGTGGTATTTTATTTGCTGGAACATGATCCCACACATTTCCCAGCGGTTCTCAGAGGTTTCATCAATCTGCTGCTGCAGCATTTGAAGAGATTTGTTTACATGGCCGGTAATTAAAACGGCGATCGGCTGTAAACGAGGCCGAGGAGCGGCAACTTCCCTTTAAAGCTTCCTCCGCTCAGATGTCTCCAATTGTCCAGGCCAGAGACAAGCAGGATGTGACCCCGGAGCTCCTGAGGTAAAACCTGGGATCTTTCAGCTGGAGCTGGTGTGACTTTTGACCTCGGGTTTGAACTCAAAGGGGGGGGAGGGGGTCTGGATTCCTCATTACCATGGCCAAGTTAACTGTTCCCGAGAGGCCTTATGAAAAACTACAAACTTTTTAAAAACACTTGATCCTGCTACTAGAGGCTGATACACATGAAGGTTAACTCCTGCTACATTAGGTCTGATCTTTTCAATTCTAAACATTCATTCTTCAAAAACATGACATTTTGTTGTTACTCAGATGACTCATATTTTCTTAAACCCTCTACTCAAGCTGGATTGGACAGCCTCTTCTTAGATAATGAATTAGTAAAAGAATAGAAAGTCAAAGCCGTTAGTTTTAATGTGCACTCTAAAGGGGGGCAATGGGGTCCCGTGCAACAGTTTCTTGCTTGAATCACACCAATAATGCTATTTTCTCACCCTGTATTTCCACATTTACACTTGCGAATCGATAACATTCTCACGGCCTCAAAATCAGATTTCTCTACTTTTACTTCTTGAAATTCATTTTTAAGCTGTCCTGGAAACCTGGATCTGCTTTATGTGCGTCTTCATACTGCTGCCAGAAAACAAGGAGAGTTACGGCGAAGACGAGCAAAAAGAGGAAAGAGGGTGAATGTCACAGGGTTTAAGAAGAAGCCAGAACGACAACATGGTGTGTGAGTGTGTGTGTGTGTGCAGTAGATAGAAGCCAGATAGAATTAAAGCGAGGGAAGAGAGGAACTGCGTGACTTCCCCCCCAAGGAAATGCCAGTGAAGTGGAGTCATTCTGGACCAACACTCACACACGCATAATAATCTGATGTCAACACATCTACATAGTTTGTGTTGAGCTCAAATGTGATTAACCGTGTGTGTGTGTGTGTGTGTGTGTGTATGTGTAGCCTACTTCTTCTATACTGGTGGGGACGTCAACCTGATTGCACACTAACTCATGTGGACAGAAGCTGGGGTCCCCATAAGAGGAATCATCAGAAGTAAAGACATGATTTACGGTTAAACGGAGGGTAGAATACAAGCAATGTAATGTCCCTGCAAGGCATGGAAACATGTGCGTGTGTGTGCGTGTCATGGTTTTTGGGACAAGGCGTTCTTTATTGCACCCCTCTGGGCTTTGAGGCAACGACAAGGAGCCAGGTGCAGGCTTTGACACACACACACACACACACACACACACACACACACACACACACACACACACACACACACACACACACACACACACACACACACACACACACACACACACACACACACACACACACACACACACACACACACACACACACACACACACACACACACACACACACACACACACACACACACACACACACACACACACACACACACACACACACACACACACACACACAGAGAGAGTCATCACTTTCAGTTGTGTGTGTGTAACTCTTGTGAAACTAGATTTCACTCATATAGCGCTCGATAGTCCCAAAGCATCGTTGCATCGTTAATCACGTTCAGCCATTCACACACACATTCACACACCAATGGAGGCTGCAGCCATGCAAGGCACTGTCACTCCAATGGAAGCAATTTGGGGTTCCGTGTCTTGCTCAAGGACACTTGGGCATGGACAGGCGGAGATGGGAATGGAACCCGCAACCTTCCGATCGAGAGACGACCGCGCTACCATCCGAGTCAGCCCAACTAGTTACTCTAGTCTCCCTCTGTGTTCCCAGTGGTAATGATGTGCAATTAGTTGGAAGTTACATCAGTCAGTAGAGGAAGATGCTCTATAATCTGGATGTTAATGGAGGAAGATGCTCTATAATCTGTGCTTCGATTCACTTGATTTCCTGCTGACGCACCGCCCTCAGCGCGGCGTGACGAGGTGGTGTGCAGAGAACACAACTTGTGCCGATGACAACAGGGTTAATGTGAAAAGCTTGTAGTGTTGAGTCACGTTTAGCAGCGCTCCCGGAGCTGGACCACAGCTGCCGCTCCTCACAGAAACAAACAGGGACGATGACGGGAGGCAGAGCGCGGTGACAGCCTGTAAACTATTAATAACGTCAAGAAGAGCTGAAAGGATGTTAGTGAGGCTTTCTGGCATCTACACCGAGGGGCAGTTAACGGAGATGATAAACTAATCATAAGTAAATATGAAAACATAAATCATCTCTTCGATTTTTTCTTATACAATAGTTTTTTTTTTTGCCATATTTCTTGGTTATTTCGGGTCGTTCCCAAGTTGAATCTTTTTAGTTAAACGCAAATTTCATGGTGCTTCTCCGTTAAAAAGACTCTTCTTTGAGACTTCTTGCCAACATTGTGACTTTGTGTGGATTAAAAAACAGGCTGCATGCCTGTGATAGTCTGCTCCTGATTCACTGCACTGATGTTTTTCCAAACGTGTCCACGACAATTGTGCTTCATACTCTGTTTACACCCTGTACTGGTTGGAGTGCAAACCATTAATTCTGACAACAATGCGCTCTGATCTCTTGATCTATACCTGTAAAACCTTCGTCTTAATGTCTTCACTCATATTCAAGTGTCCTTTTTGATGGCGTTGGGGACGAAGGCTCTCAAAACCATTTTCATTGATCCCAAACACCATTGACGTGCAATCCAAAAGCCAGTGCACAACAAAACTGTTTCCGCTTCACTTTGAATACGACGTTCTAACAGGACCCGCAATCCAGACTGGATTAGCATTTTCCCCACATAGAAGACGTCTAATGTCCTTCCACTCATGTGGAGTCGCTTTTTAATGGTTCTTCTTCTGATGTCAAAGTCAAAAGCAAATGTTGAAGAAGTTGATTAAATGTTGAGTGTTTTTTTTTTTTTTTTGCTGCCGTGTTGGCTCTGTTCTCAGTGTACAAATGAGGAGCTCTGTGTAAGTAGGCCAAGAAAACAGTCTGACTCTGGGGACCGCCACAGACAGACGGAAATAAAAAAGAGAGAAAGAGACAGAGAGAGAGAGAAGGAGGCCGGTCATTAGAAATGTCCCTCGAAGCCTCTGGAAACACAAAACACCTCAGGAAGGTTCAATATACATACATGAATTTAGATATTTATGTATAAGCAGTGCAGTGAAATCCAAGATTCAGTTTTGGACTTAAACTGACAAAAATAGGTGAAAATGTGCAAATATTAAAGTGGTGAGGTCTAACAGTGTGAGTAGAAGGTGAGACAGGTTGTTAAAGAGAGAGGCAGGCAGCATTAGAAAAGCATAGCCGCTGTAATTGGATCTTGTAGTAGTAAAGTGGGGAAGGTGGGTGGAGTGGGGTGGGGTGGGGGGGTTACATTCTGGGCACCGGTGCAACTTTCCATAACGTAATGGTGCTGTCACCCCATTTTTAGACACCCTGAGGCAAGACTGACCCGTCACTGAAATGGATATCTCTCAGACGCAGGCCACAACATCTGGGCTTCTCCACGGCCGTGAGGCAGCAGCCCAGGAATCGCAGAGATCCTCAAAAGAGCCACTCAAAGGCCGCTTTCACCCAACGATCAACAGTGGAGAAGAGGTTACTCTTATACTCTCTCTGTATGTATAGATAGTAACTCAAACCGTCTTTTACAGTTAGTATTTGAGGAGCAAACACACAGCGTCACAGCTGCACTTGGAGATGACTCAGGTTTGTGCCTCCAGCTGACGTTCAAAGTGACAAGAGATTTGCGTTCAGTGACTGTGAAGCCCGGCGACGGCCAGACACAAGGCCAGCCGAGCAGACGTCCTCCCTCACTGTCCCCTCTCAAGAGTGACATTCCCTCCATCAGCCCCGCTGAGCCTGGAGGATCAGCAAAGAAAACACGAGACAAAGGGAGGGAGGGGTGGAGAGAAGATGTGAAAGGCGAGAAAACGCTTCAAAAGGCACCGGACGAGCCAAAAGTGAGGACAGCGCAAAAACAAAGAGAAAATACTGGCCGAACTCAGGAGGGATTTGCTCGGATTTTGACTGCGACTTCATCCTCCGGCCAAAACACGTCCCGCTTATGAAAGGAGAGTCTCAGTTAAGACATGTTCAGAGGGAAGACCACCAACAACAGAAAGCTTTCTAGTTATGAAAGCCTTGGTTTGGACAGAAGGCCTCGTTTACACAACGTTTTCTTTTTTAATTCTATTTTTTGTCAAGAGAGATCAGACAGTTTTCATGTCAAATTCAAATCATCCAAAAACTACACATCTACATATTGATCTTTCAGTTACTGCGCTCCCTTTTCATTTTCAGATATTTTCTAATCAAGCATAAACACACACGACAACGTTTTCAAGTGAAAACTGAAAACGTTTGTTGTGTTTTGGGCGTCTGTTTACGCAACAATGTTGCTCGGAGTCACTGAAACGCCGCCCAAGGTTGAATGAACAGCGTTTTAGTGGACCACGTGAAACTTTGAGATTTTTTAAAATATCGTGGGCTAAGTTATCACCTTCTCCCTGCTTCAGTAAACTTTTCCCCAAAAGGTCTAAACTGTCTGGACGGGGCCCAGATGAAGCGGCCGAGCACACCGGGGAAATTAGCCGGCTGTCAGACGCCATTAGCAATGTTGGTACAGAGATACGGCGCCGAATCCGCCTCCACACGCCGCCCTCCTGCGTCCAGACGACACCGAGCGGAGCGACTGCTGGAGGGTCATTATTCCCTCTTAAAGGCTCATTAGTGCTCATCAGGCCTGACTGGGGGTGGAGGGGTGGGGGGGGGGGTGGAGGGGTGGGGGGGTGGGGGGGGCAGAGATATGAATCAGGGGAGAGTACACTATTAAACAAATCCTGTTAGGGAGGCCTGCTCGGAGGCTCCGGCCTAATAAATTGGAGGAAACAAGATAACACTTCTCGCTGAGGGGGACTTTAATTCAACAGAAAGGAAAATCCACACAGTTCTGTCTAATGACTGATGCATTGCAACCTCAAATGACAGTATTTTCTGTTACAAGCAGGCTGTAATTTGGGAGAACGGATGAAGGGACAAATTCTTCTTGAGCTTTATCTCCAATTTTAGTGATTGAAGCTGCTGAACCAGCAGGCCAGACAAAAGTACACTTGACTTAAAAATCTATGAAAATCCTGAAACTCAAAAACCTTCTCAATAGCTGATCCATAGAGGATATATTCATTTGTTATTACTTCTATATATTCATGAGTTTCATTCAACTTCAGGAGTGAAAACAGCTGGTCTCTAGTCCATCTGAGTCTGCACCACAAGATGGTGTATTGAGTCGACTCCAGAGTTAACAAGATGGATAATGTAACGACAGCTGAAGCTCTTGGCTATAAAACATTGATGTTTTCAATGAAATAAGCACAGTCTAGACACTATACCCAATCTGTGCTGCAGCCAACTAGAGATAAGAGCCAAAATAGCCAAGCAAAGATAAGCTGATAATGAA
Source organism: Lipophrys pholis (assembly GCF_963383615.2). Lineage (NCBI taxonomy): Eukaryota > Metazoa > Chordata > Actinopteri > Blenniiformes > Blenniidae > Lipophrys > Lipophrys pholis. The sequence goes on from NC_137632.1 coordinate 25,035,144, forward strand.
ATTTCAAACAATGCCATCTCATATGCAACAGATGAATGATTGCCACTCTAGATGTCTCAGATCATAATTCCTCAACCATGATACATTCATGAGACATTAGACTGATGGCGTCCAGTAAAGGCCCAAACTTTAGTGAGAGATGAAAACCAGAGTATCAGTTTTAATCCTCTGGTTGGCTCGTTGCCTTCTGCAGCTCCCTCAGTGACCCACAACTCCAACAGCCTATTTCATCTCGATAAAACCTCCACCCACCACCTCAACATCAGACGAGAGGCTGTTTACAAACAGACGGTAGGAGTTCATAGAAGGGACGTTCAGAGCAGCAGATTATTTAGGCTCTAAGTGAGTTTAAAGAAAGGTTTCCGTTCAGCATATGGGCTAACATTCAGTAGGGATGAACACTAAGTGGCAGGAACCAACAGAAATCTCCATAGATTTGGTATCTGAGGGGTTCTAAAACATCTCACACACCTTCTGCTGCAGGGACGTTGTGTAGGCATCAGCAGCTTAGACTAGTAATTTCTTTAGTACAGTTTTGGGACTCTAATCCCCCTCGCACCCCAACGTAGGCTCCCAGACTAATTTTGAAGAGAAAGGAAAAAACGGAAAACACTTCAAAAATGCAAACGACACAAGCAAAAATTAGCTGTGAAATAAGAGGAAAATAACTCAGTCAAAGCGTGGCTGACTAATCCTCAAGGCCCAGGAAGCTGCTTATATTCAACCTGGAAACCAGCGCTGTGCTTAATCAGAGCGAGGCAATGCCAAGCTCAAGTGTTAACTCCATTAGCCTGTTAGCCCGGGATGACTGCGAGTTTGGCCTTTCCACCTTCTCAATCTAGTAGAGGGGGGACAACCGTTAAGCTCCTACCCTTTAATAGACATCTCATCTGTATTTGGATAGAACAAATTTTCCTCAGGGGTTAAAACACATCGTGAAGAAGTTATTTAACATGATTGTACGTTTCCCGAAAACACAACCGCTGTGCCAAAGAGCTTCGGGGCTCAATGGGACTGAGCTTGAACGTGACATTAAAATTAATATATCGAGTTTACTTCAGGAGCTGAATCCACTCCTGAGGTTACTCAGATGTGGAAAGAAAAGTTTGAACATTTGCTCTCACAAGACCCCTTTTCTTTGCTTTCCAACGCGTGATCAGAAAAATAAACAATCTCCACAGATCCGCAGAATCATCGGCCACCACCGGTCCAGTCAAAACAAATTTATGTCTGATTGCTGTACCAGTTCAGTTTCAAACTAGTCTATTGGTGGAGGGGTGAACCACCAAAACCATAATCTAGGAATTCCAGACTTTGAATATGATTTCATTTAAAACAATCAAATAAGGGCTGGACGATTTGTAAGCTATCAATTGCATCGCTGGGCAAAAACATTTGCTCAATGGTTTGAACTGATTCGTCCAACGACTTATTAGTTGAAATGCGTGATATCCTCACCCTTCTGCTTATACTCCACTGCAGTACCCACTATTTCTGCCTTTCGCTTTAGACTTTAACATGCCCGACTTGAACTTTCCACAATTTCAAAGAGATGAGCTCAGATTTTTCTGGCAGGAAACCCAAACTTGTCCATTTCGAGGGTAAAATTAGCTGGTTGTTGATTTCTCTTTAAAAGAGGTTTCGGAATGTTTGAGTTTTCCATATTTCTATTAATTTTAATTACGTCTGGGCAGTGCCAGGTTGAGGTTTGGGGTTAAAGAGATTAGTTTGTGAGAAATAATAAATGTTGGGATTAGGATATTTTCTCCAAGTATATCAATTTTGAAAGACAATGCTCTCAATAATGTCATTACTTTTTACGATGACACATCACTAGAGGTGGAAATCTAGATCATTGAATGTTATGGGCATTATCACAAAACACTCAATCAGGTGCGAAATACCCTGAATTAAACTATGAGAATACCTCAAAATAAAACCTGTGTCCATTCAAAAAGTTGATTTACTAAATATCTACCTGTTGCTTTTTAATTGAAGAATGCCACATTTTAATGTGACCATCCCGATGATGTCTGCTCAGAAATGCCCCAATAAAAACAATGAATCTTGAATGAATCCTTGTTGTTTAAAATCAGACCCTAGCGTTTAATCCTTGCTGGTTTCCATGTAAAAGCAGATTAAAACAAGGAAACCACGTTTGAAGCACATCCACCAATCACACAGTGTCTCTGCCGAGCGTCAAACGGGAGAGAGACGTCACATGGCCGGCGTGTCCGTCCACCCGTTCACTCCATCTGGGCGCGAGCGGACGTGCGGCATGTGCGTGCGATCGGCCATGTCAGACGCGGCTCGTTTTGATGACCCGCGCGTGCTGTGGCGGTCAGCTGCACGCCTGCTCGGCCCCCGTGTGTCTGTGCTGTGGGAGAGAGGCTGGTGGCCTACTTCTCCCCCCCCGCTGATGCAAGATGGCCACTAATACGGCGCTCTAGTCACACTCGGCCCAGCTGTAGAGGCACGCAGAGCGGCACGCCATAGAAACATGCCGATAAAGCATTTGCCTAATTGATTACACGTTAAGTGATTTATTTAAAAAAGGATCGCTGATGGCTCATGTTTCTCTCAAGTGCAAGATGACTCATCGGTTATTTAAACACCTTTAACAATAGAAAAAAGAGGAAATTTGACTTTAAAAAAAAAACAAATAATAATGCCTGGACAATTATTTTGCACAGATCATGAGACGACCTAACCGTTATCCCATAAAAAAAAAAAAAAGATAAAAGACTAAACATTTTTTGGTAATTGGGTCTTTAATGGTTGATGTTCTGTGACTGGAAATGTTTCAGCCTTCGCCCTCTCTGGACCTAATTTCACATCTTTTGTTCAGCGGCTACTGTTGCTCAACAACTGCACGTACAAAGTGTTTACACTGGAGGCAAGGCAGCACGGCGACCACAACAACAACAACCGGCATCCAGGCAACAATCCAGGAGGTGGAAACAAAGGAAAGGCCGCGCAACGGTGCTACCCAAACAAACTTTTCTTGTGATGGAGCTCGAATTTAAAGTGAAGAGCTTCGACAAACACTGCAAGACAGGATAAACTGTCCAACAGAACAACTTTTGTCTAAAAACAAGTGGGAATTGGTTGGAGTGGAAACCACGGGGGGACACAAAGACACCAGAAAGAGACAGGAAGGCGGGGCGATGCCCCGGGTGTGGAAAAACATATCGCTGTAGCTCTCTGGATCAGTTCCCAGGGATGATTCGGCCCTTTGATAGATGGTGCGCAGGGTACTGCGGTGTTTGGCTCTCTGGAGGAGCTGCCACATAAATGAAATCCTCCCAACGCACAATCGGAAGGAAAGGAAAGGAAATAAGAAGCGAGGGAGGGAGGACGTCTTCAAACGGAGCAAAACGGTGCCAAGGAAACCGATCGCCCCCCTCCCGAGAATCCTCCTCTCTGTCATTTTCGGCCAACGTCTGGACCTGGAAGCTCTACAGGAGGCCAACGTCTGCTGGTCATGCACTGCTTCACCTCCTCCACCCCAAAACCCCACCTCCACCACCCCCACTAGACAGGAAGCTGCTGCCAGATGAAGAGACAAAGTAACAGGAAGTGAGTGCTTTTTCTGTGTAATGATGCAACAGAAACAGCTTTTTATTTTCATGTGTCTTTGGGGCAAGTTGAAGATTTCTCTGCTATAATTTCTTCAATTGATGCTAACTACACCCTCTGCCTCTTGGAGACAAGGGCAGGGCGATATCCAAACCACTGGAACTTTCTACACTGGCATTTTTATCACCTCTTCAAAGGCCTGCCGGGGTAATGAATGGGGTTTATTTTAAAGAGAAACGGGGGGGGGTAGAGATGGGTGGTGACGGGTAAATATAGGGGGCCGTGTTATGGTGAGGAGCGAGTTCTGAAGCAGGTTTCACATTCACAGTGGGCCGCAAGAAGAGAGAGCGGATCTTTTTTCAGCGCGGCCGAGGGTGAGGCCCACTTAATTAAGACGGAGATGTTTTAGGAGCTGGTGAAAACATGCAGCTGGAAAAAAAAAAAGAGAGCGAGAGAGAGAGAGAGAGAGAGAGAGAGAGAGAGAGAGAGAGAGAGAGAGAGAGAGAGAGAGCGAGAGAGAGGGAGAGAGAGAGAGAAGTGGGGTGATGGCTGGTTGGCTCAGAAAGAGGAAATTATGAACTGGGCGCTTCGAAGATGCTTCTCTGCCATTGTTAGATATGCTCTCTTATCAGAATATAAGCAAATCCACAAAGGGTTTGACCTCGACCTTACTTGTTTCGTCTCATTATCACATTATCAATCATCTGTGAAGCGCCTTGAATTGAATTACCTGCATTAAAAAGTGTAATGTCATAAAAGTTGTATGGCTGGATCTCTCTCGGTACCATTCAGCATGTTCAATTCCAGACCAAAAACACGTGTCAAAGTTCACATTTCACCAATTTTTCATTAACAGATAGTGATCAGTGGTGTAGACCAGCGGCCACAAACCTTTGCGCCTCCGGGAAACGTTTATATCTCTTTCTTCTTCTTCTTTTTTTTTTTTGTCAGTAGATAACAGAGCAGGCTGTGTTTAAGAGCTGAACTCATCAACTCAGAGGGGGTTTTCTGCACGGCGCCGCTCGCAGCATCACCAGAGGTCTGATGTGCCGATGGCAAAGGTCACCGCAATCATGGTGTTTGATTTCTCTTCAAAGTGATCCCGCATACCAACAAGTCAACAAAGAGGGAATTAAATATAATGCAACCCCCCCGATTAACCAACCGCCCCATTAAAACCACAGGTTGGCTTCACAATGGCCACTCTTCCCACTTCATACTCCATCCTATCACACTGAAACACTGCTACTGTTTTTGGTAAAGCTTAGCCCAGTAAGAAGACCTGTGTAGGAATTAAAAACAAAGAATTACAGGCCACATAATCAACCATTCACAGGCAAACTATTCTCAGCAATGTAGAAACACAGACGGGGCAAAAACATTCCAGGACAACGGGGGGGGGGGGGGGTCCTTTAAAGCATCATCGAGCTTTATTCCAGGATTAGGAGGAATAAAGAGTAATTCAGTCAAAGCCTAAAGTCAACAGTACATTTGCGAAGCCCCGACTCAGTCCAGGTCGAGCTGAGCTGCTGAGGGACGCCGAGTCAGCTCGGATTAACTGTGAGCATGACTACGCCGGTCAATGTGGAATAAGTCCAAAGACAAGTTCACTTGATACCTTTAAGCATCACTAACTTCTATATGAATGCAATAATTAGCCAGTGTTTCCTTAAAAATCGATGAAGAACATTGTCATATCTGCAGACAAGGTGCAATTTTGTGACTTATTCTTTGCATATTGAAGCAAATAAATCAAGTGGAGCTTCAAATAAATAAATAAATGTCATAAAGAGTTCAAAACAGGTATGACACCCGCAAGACTTTATACACAAACACACCTAATCTTTCTAATTAAAACCCTGCAGCAGCGTTCCTACAGTCCTCTTTTATTTTTTATGAACATTATGTTTAATTGGAGGTCCAGCATTCAGCTGTAAATCAATGCTGCTGGTAGAGGTGCTGGAGGCAAAGTATGTCCCTGATCTGCAAATCACAGCAGGCATTTGAGGTCCCGTTTACACAACAGCATTTCAAGTGGAAACGCATCAATTTTGCGTTTTCATTTCAGAAAAGTTCCACGTTTACACGGCAACGTTTTGAAAACAACGTAGTTAGCATGCCAGGCCACGAGATGGCGCCGTTGGTTGTTTCTGTAAATAAACCACACACACACACAGTCACAGGATGATAAACATGCTCAAGGACCCCCGGTGCATGTTTTTTGGATTGTAGGGGAGACGCACACACGGGGAGAACATGCAAACTCCACACAGAAGGGCCCCGGGTTGGATTTGAACTCGCGACCTTCTCGCTGTGAGGCTAGAGCGCTGACTACCGCGTAAAACGCCACGACAATTATGCGTTTTCTCTTAAAAACGACGTTGTGTAAACGGAGCCCGGTACACATTCGTCACGACCTGTAGATGCTGGGAGAACTGTGCAGCCTTTGTTTTCAGGTAACAACTTGAGGTGGCTGGTTCCACTAATTATAGAGCTTCGCCTGCCGACCTGGACTCGGCTCCACCAGACCTCTTCCTTCTGTCAACAGTCTGCAGTCGACTGTGCGACGGGTACACTGGGTTTGTGTGTGTGTGTGTGTGTGTGTGTCTCTGTGAGATATCACTGCCCGTTTCTGATAGTCAGCGTGCAACAAGTCACAGTAATCAGTTCCTCTTGAACTTATCGTTTCCATACATTGTTGTTGCCCTCAGAAATGAAACCATTCACAATGTGATGCGCCACGCAGCAGAAAGCAGCTCCTCCTCCCTCTCAACATACTGACCCACAATTCAGCTCTCTCGCTCTATAAATAGACGCAGATTTAACCTGCAGCGGGGAGGGAGGGAGCGAGGGAACCAGAGGGCCAGGCAGGAAGATAAAGAGGGGATGAGAGAATGAGAGAATGAAAAAGAGAAACAAAGACAGATCTTGTTCCTGCACATGCAACTCATATCTGGAAATAATAGGGAGCGGCGTCGATGGTATTCGGTGACCACCGGGAGGTCACGTCAATCCATCCCCGTCCAGAGAAATGAGTTACTAACAGGTTCTTTTTCATATGTTTCTGAAATATATGTTTACATTTAGTTTCCCATCAACTGATTTCACTTCGATCACTCCATATCTGTTTTCACAATGATAATAAAACTTTATTTTTACTATCTTTATTCATTTGGGTGTGAGCCTGCATTGGTTTGTTTATACTGCTGTGGATTTGTGTATGTCACTGCATGTGTATGTATGCAAATAGTTTTGGATTGAAAGTTTCTGTCTCTTTGAGTAACAGTCTGTACGTAATGTACATTTACAGGGCTAATGTGGCGCAATTTTCAAGGTAATAAGCAGAGCTCAGGTAGGTAAACCGAGTACCGTATTTTCTGGACTACAAGTCACTTTTTTTTTCTTGTTGTACAAGTTTTATTCCAAAAACAGTTACATTTTTTGAACATATTCGTACATACCCTCTGGGACCATTACATTGTTTAAATTTTACATTATTTTGCAGTCTGCAGATGTACATAGTTTAATCACTGTGGAGTGGGGATGGATTTTATATTCAATCAGGAGGGACTGACCTGCAGTTGGTAAATCTCTTCAATCATATTCCAAATGCACCCTGGATAGATCTATATTTAGTATTTTAATATCAAAACAATTTCAATATAAACCTTGAATAACCTTTGTTTTTCATGAAGAAAAAATTATCTTAAAATAGTCCAAATAAACCAGAAAAAAACGTTGCAAATTAGTAATAAATCTAAGAAATTTCAATATTTAAAGGAAAAAGTACCATTTGTGACTTGGTGCAGTTCACTCAAAATGAGGAAATAAAATAATAGTTTATTTTCCATGTTTGACCACTGAGCACCAAACTTTGTGCACAGCCAAAGTTTCCAGGCTTTGTCCAAAAACCGGTGATTTAATTCAAGTAACTCAATATACCAAACTACAGCCTTATAAATCACCGCTGAACAAGCCCCGTGACGGACCGCGGTTCAGAGAGAAGCCAAATAAAACAAGGGGGAGCAGTCAGTCGTGCATAAACAGCGATTTGAAGACACGCTTTAAGGGCTGCGGCGTGAAAACAGTGAGAGGAGCAGAGAGAATGAGGCCCTGCGTTCTGCTCCGGTTGATAATCCCCACAGCAAAACTGGGATTACAACCGAGGAGGAGAGGAGCGAGGCGGAATCATCAGAGCAACACGCTGGTGGAGGAGAAGCCCGTTATGGTCTTCAGGTTTCCACTCAGGTGGGCTTACAGCCGGCTTGCGTCATCAACCACACGTCTGCCTCTGAGTCAGTTTCTTCAAGCTCGGGTTGGACGTCACGCATTCGCTTCTTGACCCACAATCACTGTATATAATCTGGAAATATATGCATGTATGTTGATACTTTACTTGATTTATTCTGTACATGTTGGTGCTATTTTATTCATTCAGAGTCGCTCTTACTTTTAACCCATTTAACACATACATATCTGCATATAGGCTGGGATTATTTTACTGTATGTAATCTGTAAACATCTATATATATGTTGGGATTATTTTACTGTATGTAATCTGTAAATCTCTATATATATGTTGGGATTTTTTACTGTATCTAATCTGTAAATCTCTCTCTATATATATTGGGATTATTTTACTGTATGTAATCTGTAGATCTCTGTATATATGTTGAGACTGTTTTACTGTATCTAATCTGGAATTCCCTGTGTTTTGGGGAGTATTTTACTATATGTAATCTGGAAAAATCTATATACTGGTCTATGATGGTGTTGTTTACAGCATTTAATCCCTATGGATTTGTTTATATGCCAGGATATTTAATTTATTAATCAGGATGTATCTGGCTATGTGTTGGTATTATTTTACTGTATATAATCGGAAAATATCTTTATATACTATCAACTGGGATTATTTTACTATAGGTAATTTCAAAAAAATCTCTCTATATATATAGATTGATGTTATTTTACCGTATTTGATCTTTATATGTTGTTTTGTTGTTTTTTTTACTGTGTATTCAGTGCATGTAATCAACATATTTATTGCTACATATACTGCATTGGATCTTTATATGTTAGTCGATACTTTGGAATTAATTTGGTGCATTTAATCTTAGAACTGTATCTAATTACAACTAATTACAACCGTGCGATGTAATGATAAAACGCACCGATTTAGAAGAGACTAGAGAACCACTTAGACGTCAACACGTTCAGCTGAAAAAAAACAAAAAACTTTGTGAAGCCGAAGCGGCTTAGCTGAGACGCCCAAAATACCCACAATTCCCTGCACGCTTCACAAGTTCCCTTGGGATCAAACTGGCAAGGAAGGTTTGTTGTGACCACGTGGTGGATGAGGAGGAAGAAGAGCTGATGGGGGTCAGAGAGGACATCAGACGGAAGGAGAAAGACGGAGATTACGGCGTGATTTCACGGCACAGCAACGCCACGATGAGAAAAGAGAAACAATGAGCCCTTTGGCTCTGCTGAGAGATTTACAGTGTTTGTGTGACAGGAGAGGTTTTTATAGCTCCCCCCCCCCCCCCCCCGTCAACCTGAGCTTTTTATTTTGCCCTTTACAGTGTTGAAATAGTGCCAAACCTTCACAGATGCTTCTATAGCTTGTAAATTTACACATACACACAATCACACCCATAAACCTTCCTTTGCAGTCAAGTGAAGTCTTGTCAGTTTTATTTAAAGAGCAAAAAAATTCTAAGTAAATCACAGGTTTGTTTGAGAGGGGCGGGTCCATACCTGGGGTCCAGGACTCCCCCGGGGTCCAGGGGGAAAATTCTCAGTCTGAGACCCCGTTTACAAGTGAAAACACAAATCTTTTTTGTCTTTTGAGATGCACCAGTCAAATATAAGTAAAACAAATGTTTCAGCTCCTTTGATTGGGTTATTGTTTATATTACTCCAACTACTTGTTTCAATGAAGTTTATTTACACAGCACTTATTATTCATTCTCTCGGCAGGATGCTTCTGTGCATGTTTATTTAGATTTCAGTGACTTTGTGAAGTGTGACTAGGCTCTGAACTCGGTCAGAAGTAGGTCAAGTTATGTAGGGCAGAGTGCAAGCAGCGGAGCCCTCAGCACCTTTCTATCAGAACCGCCTCCCCCTTCGCGTTCAAGGAGACGGGCACAAGAAAAGGCGCAGTCCCCATTAAATGGGAGGAAATGCTATATTGTTATATTTCAAGGAAATGACCCGGCTGATCAACATTAGAGCAATCTTTAGGTTTACTCGGACTATGTGTTTGTGAATGTATAGAAAACACCAAACAGATCACAAAGCGGAGCAACAAAGGAGGACTGAAAATACAATATTACTTCAAACTGGAGAGGCTGAATTCCAGAAAATAGGCAATCCATCAGGGCGGATCAGAGGGTTCAAAGTTATTACCGAAAGGCTCGGAGGAGAATAAACTCCACACACACATTCCCATTTACTACAACGTCTCCAAGAATGCGCTCATTTCATGCATCGAGTGTCTCACTCTATCGCATCTGTTTCCAGCGACTGTCATTCCACTATTGCAAACCTCCGAAATGAGAAACTACTTGACACCACAACAGTGAGAAGTATATACATAACAAATGCTGTTATGTAAAAAAAAAAAAAAAAGAAAATGCTGTTTGATGATGATGATGATGACGCAGGCCAACTGCCACACACATGCCTGTACACTATGCATGGAGGATTGTTTGTGTTGTAGACATGAACACGTAGTGCTCATGCATGGAAACATGCAACTCCGTATGTCATCACGCTCGGTTGTCATGGAAACATCCTCCTCCTGAAGTTATGTTCATGATGCTTCTTGCGTCGTCATGCTTAGTCGTCATGGAAACTTGGTTCTGCCGTCATCTTCCTCAGTCGTCATAGAAACATGGGGCTTCTTATGTTATTGTAAGTAGTCATGTTAACATCGTGCTTCTTATTTTGTTTTATGTAGTCATGGAAACATGGCGCTGCCTGTGTCATAATTCTTAGTAGTCATGGTAACATAGCCCTGCATAGGTCATCATAGAAAAGTGGTTTTTCATGTGTCATCATGGATACAGGATGCTTTCTGCGCCATCAGGCTAAGTAGTCATGGAAATATGGTACCCGTGTTGTCATGGAAACATGGTGCTTCTTTTGTAGTCATGGAAACATAATGCTTCTTTTGTAGTCATGATCTGTAGTCATTTAAACATGGTGCTTCTCATGAAGATATGTTCTGTAGTCGTGGAAACATGATGCTGCCGTCATCTTCCCGAGTTTCTCATTTTATGGAAACATGGCACTTCCTTTTTCATCGTGCTCAGTTGTCGTGGAAACACGCTAATCCCCATTTCAAAATCTTAAATAATCATTGAATTTTCGAGCTGCTATATCATCTGTGATAGAAACATGGAACTCGGTGTGTCATTGTGCTCATTAGTCATGGTAACAAAACGTGTCTGATTTTATAATGACATGGAAATACGGTTCTAGATAATTCGTCATAATGTATACTCATAGAAACATGGACTTCTGATACTGTCATGCTCAGTAGCAGGCATAATGTGAAACTTTCTCCTAAAAGCAAGAAAGATTACTGTGACTAACGCATTTCGATGTAAGTGGCTAAATCCCTAATACACCAAGGCTGACTTTCTCCACTGAGGATAAAACATGAACCTGAAAATCTCAGAGTGGATAAATATGTTGTATGTAGCTGAAACATGGCTCCCACACACAGAGAGCAGGAGTCAGCGTTATCCACGGACATGTTCAGACTTGTCCCTGAAGTTGGTGTCCTTGAGGTTTAAAGAGGCGTACAGGTTAGTTCAGGATCACGTGCTCTCAAGTGGCTGAAGCAAACTCTTTCAACAGTTCACTGCACACCAAAGTCCTTTTGTCGAAGGCTGCACACACCCTGTGGCTGATGCACGGAAAAGTTCCTGTCGTCCCGCTGTGCCATCAGAGGGACTTCACCGGGACAGAGGCGCGTTCAGAAAAACAATCCAATTGTTCAACATCCACCAGCAGCTGAAGTCATACCTCTGCAGACAATAAAGACGTTTCTAACCAAATACCCTCCCCAAGTTTTCAAGCTGAATCTGCTCAACGGTTTCCAAAACCAGTCTCCATGGCAACCCGGCGGACGGCGGGATGGTCGTAGGTGGGTGGGTGGATACGGGCACGCGGACTGGTAGGAAAACAACGGCGGTTGGCGGGCATCACCGCCCGATCTGACCCGGCGCTGACCCGAGTACCAGCTGCTGTCAACATGCTCGCAGCACGGCCACAAAAAACAAGCAGCGAACAGACGGACGCCCACGACTGCACAATAACAGGCTTCTGAGGAAATGTTCCCCCACAACTGAACACTCCAGTACAAGTAAGTAAGACTCAGCAGATTCTTTGACGTCACTTTCTAAGACTGACCTAATATTGTCATCTCATTCACCTTGTGATCCGTTTTAGTTTTATCTCCATCAAACCGAGATGCTGGAGGCGACAGGTCACCTGTCAACACGTTCATATCAACGTCTTCAGGCTATTTACACCAATTAACCTGGAAAACATGCAAACTCTAAACATAAGGTTTGTTAGATAGATAATCCTGTCCCATGTGCTTTTTTAAAAAACTGTTTTATAGTCTGTGCTTTTTAAAGTGTTATACATATAAAAGGTATTATAGGTAAATACTGAAAAGCGACATAATAGGAAAGAATCTGGATGCAAATGGATGCAAGGCCTTTTCCTTCATCAATTATTCATCTATTGGTATTCATCAATAAAACAAACACTGAGGATGATGTCATTCCGAATATAAATAAATTATACACAGTACATCTAGAGAAGTGATTCAGAATTGAAAGAAAACCTCAGAAACTTCTCTTTGCTCTCTGGATTCCCTCTAATATGATGTGATCGTTGGATAATAATATGCAGAATTGATCAGTTGAGTTGGTGAATTTTGTATATTTCCATTTTGAGTGGAATTAATCCAGATTGCCTTCACTTGCTGTGGCAGTATGAGCCCCCTATTGCTCTTCAGGCTTAGTGAGCAAACAAGAAAATCTTTAAGGTTTCTACTTTACCGTCTCAAATCAGTCTCTGCTCCCTCCTGCTGTGAGCAATCTCTGAAATCTGTTTTTTTTTTTTTTTTTTGTGTATATCTGCCTGGTAACACGAGCAGTGTCGGAGTCACGACAGCATCGCCTGTACTCGGGAGGTTTTTTCAAGCTTCAAATGAACCTCACTCGTGTCCTCAGTTCACACCGGCTTCAGGATTTCAGATGAATTCAGCAGCTTATTCAAAACTCCAAAAGACTCCAGCTACAGCGGTGTGGTCAACAAGAGTTTCAAACACAGTGTGGTTCGTTGCTATGGAAATCAAGATCATTTCACTCAATCTGGATATTTACTTGCTGAGCCACTATTTGGTTATATAACCACAATAAAAGGATTCCTTTTCATAACTGCACGTCTGTCTCTCCACTGCAGCCTATATGTGTTTTGAAGCCTCTCGGTCCTCACGGGAGTTTGCACAGTCTGCCCGGCTACAGGAGGAAGTGTTGGGGAGGATCAGGGCCAATCAGAGGCCTCGGAGCCGGTCAGCTGGCTGAGACTCGACGGTGCGATCCAATCAGCGGCAGCGGCGGTTGTCAGGTGACAGCTCAGACCGGCTCATGGTGTTTTGAAGCAGATGACAACAAAGCTAATGAGGCTGTCAGTCGGCCCCGGCCAGCTGGGCCGAGAGAGGCTACAGGGCACAAACAGAAGATTTAACATCGTCACGGCAACAAGTGTGTGTGTGTGTGTGTGTGTGTGTGTGTGTGTGTGTGTGTGTGTGTGTGTGTGTGTGTGTGTGTGTGTGTGTGTGTGTGTGTGATCAACACACCCTCGAAACAGAAATGGGGTCTCCGTTTGGAATTTAGTCACCAAACATAAGGTCCGTGGACCAAAACTGGCCGGAGGCTCCAGCCAGGAGGACCATGATGCAATGCTTCAAAATCACAAAACAAAACACTATCGGCTTTTAATTTCAGTATGTAACTGCCGTGTCAGATGGATTTAGTGGGGATCACATGTCTTACACTACACAGAGACCCCAGGGACGTAGCAGTGAAAACGAGCTTATTTTCTCATCGTAGCATCAAAGCCACCCTGTGTAAATGAGTGAGGAGATGCAGGCTGAACGCTGTAGAAATAACCTTAAAAGTGGCAGACTTCTGTCAACATTAGGCTCCGTTTCAACAGCGTTTCAAGTGGAATGCATCGTTTTTGCATTTTATTTCAGAAAAGTTTCACATTTACACGGCAACCCTATTGAAAACGATGTCCGTATCCATGGAAACGACAGAAACACTGAAAACGATGTGGTAAGCATTTCAGGTGAAGAGTTAGCACTTGTGGTAATATTAGTCATTTGTACTTATAGTAATTAGTAATCTAACTCAATGCAAAGTTTCGTCAAGTGCAGTGGTTTGCACTTTCACCATACAACAAGAAAAAAAAAAACCCAGTTGGAGTCCAACCTTGTGTGTGGCGTTTGCATGTTCTTCCAGCGCGTTTCCCTTGAAGTGAACCGATGACTCTGTATGTGTGAATGTGGTTGTTTCGTTTCCACAACTTCAGACTCAAACTTCTCCAAGACTTCCCTTAAAGCTTGTACCCAGGAAAAACTACCCCCCCCCCCCCCCCCCCCCCCCCCCCCCCCCCGGCACCCCACTGCCCAATAGCAGCTTTGTTTTCCCCCTCCAGATGGCCACCCATACAGTAACCACCCCCTTCCCATACACACACTCACCATGTCCAGCCATTTAAACCACCGAGGCTCAGACAGCACAACAACCGTCATTAAGAGCCCCGAACAGACGCTGTGGGTAAGCCGGCGTGTGTGCGTTTTGAGGGGGAGGGGCTTTAAGAAGCCAACGGGAGGGAGCACTGGGATCTGTTTGTTAACTGGTTAGTCCACTTCTTATTCAGTCACCGTAGTCCAGTCATCCAAAGCCAAATCCCCAGACAAAGACGCACCTCAGCCCCAAAGGGACCAGTTTTCTACTCCAAATAACACCGAATATCTTTAATCAGCCACCTTAAGCTCCTCAGGCGTCTTCGTGTACAGTAATAATAACGTTTTTAATTTGATGGGGCCATTATCAACCACTTGATGCAGGCTGCATGAAAAGTAAGAAGACATGCAGGGTGCCAACAGACCTGATGAGATGTGTAACAGAACCAAGTATATAAGTTGCTTCGACAAAAGAAAATGGCAAACCACCACAGGTTTAATGACCGTAAAATGTAAAATGAGCTACTTATTGGCTAACATCAGCTCAGAAACATCCCCGATTACCTTGGTAACATGACTGACGATAAGTTGTTTTTAACTCCTGACATAATAATGCAGTGTGAACAAATACGTGCAAAATATAATAGTCAATAGTTTATACTCAATATCAATAAACATACAGCTACTTTTTCAAGCTGGATTACGTGATTCTCTGTAGGCGTCAAAAATATGAAAATAACACTGCATATTTAACATAAATTTACTTTACAGCTTTAAGACAGAGAAAATCGTAAAAAAAAAAGAAATTATTTTAAGTGATAAAAGGACATGTAACTTATCACTAACTAATCCTGGTAAAAGCCCTTCAAATTAATGGATCCCAACAGTTTTGGTGAAGGGAGCCTGTATGAAATGCTCCAGTCGCTCTCTACGATCTCTGATTACCAAAACTTACAATAGATATTCTTCACATAAGGAGGTCGAGAAAAAAATTTGATAATCACATAAAAATAATATTCAGGGTAAAACCCATTTCCAAAAGTGAGCTGGCCAAGACGCCAACATGAAAATGTAGTTAGAACATTACACACAAACCAAAAAAAATACACAAAAATATAAAGATATAAAACAGGGTAACCACGTGATCCATATAAAAATTCTCCAGATTTCTACAGTTTCGACTGTTTCTCCATCTCATTCCAGGAAAATTCCTGGACCTGAGGTCCTTCACACAGACTGGGATATCATTGGTTCAAATGGATTAAAATAAAAAAGAAAGAAAGAATTTTGAAGAAGTGAAGCGGTGTAGTTTTGGACTTATAAATGGTTGGTTTAGTCATGTAAACATACAGACACGCACAAATAGATCTCACGAGCCTTTATACCACTTAGATGGCCACTGCCATTTTGGCTCTAAACATAGAGGCTTTCAGTGCGTTATCAGGCGGGAGCAGGTCACAGATAACAGAATGAAGGGACTGTTGTGCAAGATGCTTGCCAGGGCTATGGAAAATCAATAAGGGTGGAGCCCTGGGATAGAAGAGCCAGGGAGGCATGAAAGCCATCAAGGAAGAAGTGGACTCGCGTGACAAATCGCCTCCAACCCTGGAAATATGACCATTTGTTTACACCCATGACTCATGAGGCACTTAGCCGAGCTCAGAATCAAAGGTGAGAGAAAACTTAGAGAGAGACTCCTCAAACACCAACTTCTGCTCCCGTTTGCTCTGGGAGACGTGGAGTACTGCTGGAGTACTAATCTTTGTTTAGTCCTTATAAACAAACTATCCAAGTCTACATGTTAGAATGAAATGACACGTTCAATCCTGTACAAACTTTAGCACCTTTCTAAATGATAAACTGAAGAGAATAGTCAGTTAAAGCAAAGCTGAATGTCATTTTACCAGATACAGACGCTTGTGAACTATGCGTGTGTACAGTGTCTCAACATTGTAGGTAACGAATCGCACTGAAAATAGAGACAAAAATCAAGTGCATTTAAAGTTAATCATTCATTATTGAATTTGCATTAAAAAAAAAAAAATTACATATTAATTAGGGATGCATGCAACTAGTTGGCTAGCCGTTTGAATATCAGCACCATGTTTTACTCATGTACAAGGTCGATAAACTGTCATGCAGCCGCCGGCCACTAGTTGGTACCACAAAACCAGTCAGTACTTTCACATAGAAAATAAAAACAAATTAGCCTTTCAGCTGTGTCGGAAAAAAAACTAGCATATTATAATCACTCCACTGGAGAAACGCACAACCATGTTCCATTTAAAGCGTTTGACTGCTCGCTGTGCCAGTTAAGAACACCCGCTATCGTTTACTCTGAGACACTGTGATCCCGGTAGGAAAAGATAAAGCTGCTTAAACTTTACTGAGTTAAAGGTAGAGGCTTCAGGAAGGTAATGACATATGTCGATGATCATATAGTCTTAATTAAATTGTGCTTAATCAAAACGGAAACATCCTGAATCTGTACTTCCAGAAGCCTGACGCATTTCAACAGAGAACAAGCAAGTATGTTACTGAAATAAAAAAACCTGTAAACTCTCAGCTGAGCTCATATACTTTACGTGGAAATTGTAGTTAATTATGTGGTTCTAATAAAGGAGGATTATTGTGTTTATGTGCACATCTGCTTGTCAACGTGACTGCCGGCGAGGACAGAGGGGCGAACACAAAGGGCCTTCTATTCATAACACGAGAAATAATCAACCTAATAAACTACAAATCACTTCCCTCCGAGTCCCCACAACGGCCTCCTCACACAGAGAATCAAACCCACGACCCCGTCTAAATCACATTTTGGCATTTAGCTGCCTCTCTTATCCTCAAACATGTCTGACGGGCGTCACTGGGGTTCTACGTTTAGCTCCAGACTGCATCCAACACAATGTAGGCCAAGAGAGGCACAGACATGAAGGATTCAATATTCTGATCGCTATCGTCTCATCGAGTCTTGCAACCATGTTTGTTTGTTGATTTCCGTCACAGATTTCCTCCATTTCAATCGGAAATGAGTCAATATTGATGATTTCTATAATTGTGGCTTCAAACCTCTGAAATTGTGTAGTTCAGTGAGCCACCTTTGCGGAATAGCCGATGTCACAAATTTAAAAACAACCGACTCCGGCAAACGCAACTGAACAAGTTGACAGATTGTCTGCGTTTTCTCATGTGTCCAGACAGGAAGCAGCTCAACGCAATTGAATTGGGTCAACTGGACATGGTTCATACGTCTTCATTCCAGTGGTTTCGTCGGGGCAGGGGCCTTGTTCCGACATTACATCATCCATCTGCCAACATGTCCGCCATATCGCAACGTCAACGTCCTTGCGTATCAACGCTCGGCCCAGCAGGCATCGCCATAAGACCTGACTCAGTGGAGGTCGACGCCGTGCTCACGGAACTCAAGTGTCGATTCATCAACCTAAAACACTGCTGAAATCGTACAGTCTGTGGAAGCCTTTATAATCCTCCAACCGGTGCAGAGGAAAGCTGCCACCTCGCCATCTGGATCTAATAAGGTTTTTTTATTCTAAAAAGGGAGCTTTTTTTTTTTCTTTCTTTTTTCTCTTTCTCTCCATTGTCACCAATGCTTGCTCATGTGGGGTTGTGGGCGTTTTCTCCATAAAAGTGGAGAGAGAAATTTGTTTGTTGTAATCGGTGCTGTATAAATACAACCATTTGAAACCATCCTGGCCCGTGGAAGGTGAATCCCTCCGTCTACCCAACTGCAGTTGAGATCAGGTCATTTTCCCCGAGACGCTCCAGGCTCCTACAGACTGCGAGATCTCGTAACGTCGGCTAGAACGTCATCCAGTCTGCCATCGGCGTGCGCCATCAGTGCATTCAAGACAAAAATAAAGGAAGAGAACAAAGAATGGAAACATTGTGCTACTCGCATGTATATGTGGGGGAAACGCTTTGTGTGAAAGTACATGGACAATGTAGAAGTGGTCTTTTTTTCCTCTATGGGAAACCGCAAACTATTGTTTGGTGGCATCGCTTTGATTGTCAGTCATTGTCTGCTTATCTTCTAATGGTTTTTCAGTAACTGTAGCTCGTAGCAGTAACCTCTCACACTCTACGAAATAAAACTAGAGATTTTATGCGATGATCAAATACATCGCCACAATTGCTCGTCTTTTATCAGACGTCCAAATATTGCAGTGTCCAGCCGACTTAAATGAGCCATATTATGCAAAATTCACTTTCTAATGGTTTCCCAAAAGTAATATTCGTCCCCATACCTGGAATGACGCCGCAGAAGTGAAAAAAGTCTGTCCTCTCTCTCCCTGGCTTGTTTCAGTTTTTAAAAAGTGTGTTGCTCCAACCAGCCAATCAGAATTCAAACTCTATATAGTGTCATCGGGGGTTTAGCCAATCCCAGTCAAGGTAGGCCCTCCCTTTGACTCCTCCCACAATAAGGCAGCTCTGCTCTGGCCCATGGCACCACGAGAGGAAGTACTTCCTCCTCTTCCCAAGATGGGCATGTGTGGGCGGAGCCAGTCCAGCTCACACATACACAGCAGATTCTGAATGCAGCTCCTATGATTCAATATTCAAATTGGGGCAAATCAAGGAAAAGCTGGATTTGGGGCAATATACTATGAATACAACGTTTTTGGATGAACAAGACACACGTGAGAAGTGTTGAAAAGCTGGATAGTATGGCCCCTTTAACTTCAATAAAGCTGTATTGAAGATGGATGGATGTCAATATGATCCAAAGTTTCAGGCCAGCTTGCTGAACCTCACACTTTCCGACATTCGGCAAGACAGACACATTTCGGTCCACACCGAAGAGTTACGTGCTCCTTCAACAGCACATTAATTCACAGTACAAAAGCTCACTTACAGTGTTTCTCATTCTGCTGAGAAAACCCAAAGTCCACACTTGACAAAGCAGAGTTCCAGTCCTCGCTCTCCCCGAGCCATCTGTCTGCACGCATCCATCACTGCACCACATTAACACTGCAGCCGGTTACACAACACCAAACCCCACCAATTAAAAAGAGGTGCCTTCTTCATTAGGGTGGTTTTTTTGGGGGGGGTTTTCATAGCGACGTGCCAATGGGACATACAGCTGAAATTTCCATCTGTCCTCTCAAGAGTGTGCATCCACGTCATATTCATGACAGAAAATCTGACAGGTAGATGTCGAAACAAATACACCGACTTGGAAATAGAGGCTACTTACATCTAAAAATGTGTAAATGGGTATTTTATAAGGACTTAATTAGGAGCAGAGAATAAGTTAATAATCCTGATCAACCCTGACCTTAATTCCTCCTCTTCCTCCCAACATGTGCCATCTCATGCAGAAGGATTAGTAACTATGGTGCCTTCGATCAAACCCCTTCCTCCTCCTCCTCTTCATCTTATTTCTCATCCCCCAGCAGCACGTGACCAGGGTCAAAGAGTAAGGATGTTCTGAGTTCATTACACTGCTCTTTTCTGCCTCGTCGTCTACAAAACATCCCTTTTTGTTCGTTTTCTTTTTTTTTCAAACCCTATAGTCCCATAAACTTCCTAATAATCGGTTACCAGCTGGTTACTGTAAAAAGATGAAGAATCTCTTCGTTCCCAACACGGTTTACAAAAACACTGAATCACCAGGCATCGGCCACAATGAAAGAAATAATTGATTCATTTGTCACGCAGACGTGAAATTCCTGTCTGGTTCCAGTTTAGTTTTTTTATTCTTTTTTTAATAATAACTCGCAGTCTGTCTCGCTTACATAATAGTGGATAAACTAGCACTGGGTTGGTCGTTACCTTCATGTCACGATCACAAAAAAACCATGAAATTAAGCCACATTTTCTAACATTTCTGCTCCGGTGTTGTACAGGCTAAACTAGCACAGGTGTGTGAAACACATGTATACAAACCGGCTCCACTAAATTCCCCTGCAGGCCGATCTGCGATAGAAATGTGTGCTGAAAGTGCCTGGAAATTTGCACCCAAACCCGAGAAATCTCTGGGCTGATGTGTGAATGTTTCCACCGAGAATCACCAGCAGCGGTCAGTGCATCAGTCCACTCAGTGAGCATCAAGGAACATGACCCAGATACCGTCTGCGTCTTATTTTTAGATCAACGATAGCCGGCAGGGCAGAGATGGTCACCGCTAACGGACTCATTAACAACAGTACGAAGGATGTCACCACCGTGCCAAAAAAGGAGGGGGGTAAAAAAAAAAAAAAAAAAACTATTTGTGGAGTTTAATTTTCTGAGAATGGAAAGAACGCCTTGGAAAGCTATTTAACCTTAAATTAAGTGAAGCCAAACAAACAGTTTCAAACATACAAAATTATCTGAATTAAAGAGGATTTCTAAAAAAAAACCTGTTGCACTTTTTAACTCAAATGAAGATATCGGCATCCGCATTTTAGCAGTTAGGATTCGGGATAATTTGATATGATTTACGCCGAGACGCTGCAACCCCACTCGATCGGAGAGGATGACAATAACCTCTCAACAGGCACTTCCGCTTAACTTTGTTGAAATAAAAAGCTTCAGGAAATGCATTCAAAAGTAAAAGGCAAAATTAAAATAAACCGTCTTAAGAACAAAACTTCCAATTCAACACACTTTGAATGAAAAGGAGCAGAAGAGAAGATCACTCTTATAATATTACTAATATCTGCCCCTTCGTTGCCTTTACGTCAGTCTGTTACACAATGTTCAACATTCTAAATATTTACAGATATTTTTAAGCATTCTTAAGAAAGAAATTATATTCAAATCTAATTTTCATACTTTTTTTTAACATTGCAGACTTTATGTGTTTCTCGAATGTCAGGAGAGTTCCTGACTCTTTTACTTCTTTCTGAAGTGTATTCCATAAACTGATTCCTGTCACCGTGTGTGTTTTAGCCGCACTTAAAACGTTGTTGATGTTAAAAACGTCTTAATCGTCTATTCCTTTGGTTGAATATGAATTTACCCTCATCGATTTGGAACAAATGATCAAATATGTGTGATCAAGGGTCGAGGAGTTCATGATCGATACGTGAAACAAAGAGTCGGTCCCGGTAAGAGCGGTGCAACTTCTCCATCGCAAATCACGGCCGAGTCAAGTTCCTGTTCCTGCTATCGGCGTCGGTTCCTCCACCGCTTCTGTTTGGAAAAGGTCGCAGTAGATAACGTGCCGCTCGGACCGCAGAGTCGGACGAAAGTTGCTCAGTGGAGACGCGCTTTAGCACCGCCGCCGCCGTTTGTTGCAGCCGTGCTTTACATCCTGCGCTGTGAAAGGTCACGGGCAGACACGACTCACATTCCCGGTTTGAATAGCCGGAAGGTCGGTGAGCCAGCGTTGCATGAGTCTATTCCTTCTGACAGCTTTGTAGTTCCTCCATGTTACCCAGCCGGGGCTATAAATACATCCCCACAGTGATGGATTGAGTGGGAAACAATGCAATATTTGAGAGGTGTGGGGAGAAAAAAACTATAGATATATACAAATAGATATATATCAATGTATGGTCCATGTTCCAAAACCGGCCCACAAGAGGTTTCAATCTTGCAAAACTGACAAGCAAATTGTAAATAAGGAAGAGATTGTTTGTTTTTTTAACACATTTTGTAAGAGTAGTGGCCACAATACAATACTGAGACCGGAGTTGAGATATCGGTGATGCTGGCATTCACCTCACAGCCATGCTGTCAGGGTGAATTTGTAAAAACATGCATAATGCAACAGCTATAGGAGTTTTTTCATTTCACTGTCTTTTGCACCAGGTTTCATTAAAATTGGCTTTATGTCGAGACTGTGGTCATATTCCGTAATAATTGTTTGACTTTGTGAAAATATACACATTTTTATCACGTATACTCTGTGCCACAACAGAGAAAAACTTTAAATTTAAAGGTTATTATGGCACTGTTTTACCAGTCGACACCCTTATTTACACCGACACACTGCGGGATATCACACAGCCTTAAACAACATCCACGGACTTTATTAGCGCCATTGCACTTCTTAATGCAGGAGCTTTCCTCGGGGAAGCCTCCCCCACGTTGTCGTTTTTTTTCCAACCGACTGAGACGTTTCATGTTGATTCATCACGTAGTGATGGGTAAACTGCAGTTTTCTTATCCGACAATCACTCACTCAAGATTTCCCCCATTTCACTGCTTCCTCACAAACATCCTCCAAACCAAAGCAAACGAACTCCGTCTCCTCTCCTTTCTCCGAGTTCGTTTGATTCTCAAAACACATGTAAGGAAGACTTTTATGGACTCGAATGCGGCGTGTCTCAGAGGGCCTGAAACCATTAAAGCTGTGTGGGGTTTTTTGGTTTTTTTTTTTTTCCAAGGAGAGAGTCTTAAACTCAGCAAGTCATTAACGGGTTAAACCATTTCCTCCGAAAGAGGGGGGATTCCCACTCCCACGTGCCGAGTGTGGTCCTACCTCAGAGTTTGCAAAAAAAAAATCCCTCAACCTCATTTTTCTTTTACCTCCCACTGTTAGGTGGAAAAAAAGGAAAAAATTTGTGACCTCTATGCTTTACTGCTTATAACTACGTTTAGTTTAATTGATCTTCTCGGCACGTGTAGAAGTTTTCTTACTCGTTTTCTTCAAGAAACATATATGTAAAGCGATCTGAGGGGGAAACTCCAAACGCAACCAGAATCCAATATGTTTAGACTCCATTACATTCATTGACTAACATTATTGTGAGTTGTGCTTTTAAATGTCGTCATTTCTTCTCTCTTTTCTATTTCCACTTTTTTTCTTGCATCTCTGTGCCCCCCCCCCCCCCCGCCGCCACCCCCGATCCTCTCCTCTCCTTATTTTCCTGTCTCAACAGCTGTTGTGGGTGCACACAGCTGCAACGCTCAGTCAGCGTCTCTCTGCAGCGATTGGTTAGCCTGGAAATCACAGCCAATCGGCGCAAATCAAGTGCACATGTGCAGAATCTAACGCACACACATTCGTGCGGCGCGGCGAGTGAGCTCCACGTTTTGACCTCAATCATACCTCGAACCCTCATTCGAGATCAGCTGTAAGCCTAAAAAATAAAAACTACGTTGAGCACAATTTCATGTTGAGTGGGCCACTTAAAGGAGGAGAAGGAGGAGAAGGAGAAGAAAAAAAGGCCTCTTGTAAGTCCACTTTGACCCACAGACCCCCGTTTTAGACACAACGGAGTCAGACAAGAACGCAAAGTCACGTTTTTTTTTCGCAGCCTCATGAGGCCAACTCGTTGACATTATGTGTTCCCAAGCCCCTAACTCTACCAAACTACATGCTCAGCCCTGAAACTACATCTAAACACTTAAAACATGAAAAACCTTGAGGACAGACAGCTCGGTACGCACATTGTTGGTTACACACACATTTCAACAGCATGACACGTGGAGGCCGACTTATTGATTTATTGCATTTCTCAATCTCTCATTCTAACCTTAACCAGCACAACTCAGAGCTTCACCCTGACCAGAACCAGAACTAAGTATAGACTTAGTCCCTGAATCATATCTTTACTCTTAAAAAACAAAACAAACAAAAAAAAAAAAACAAACATGCAAAATTATGTGGAGTTTGATATTCTGGTCTCCACAAGATTAGCAGGACCCCACCTTTGTGGAGGTTTCTCAGGTTGAACAGTGAGAATGAAACAAGGACACATGTAGACACTCTTGCAGCATCGTTGTCGGGGGCCAATGTATCGATATAATTTAATTCTATATCTCCTATTCCAGCTTTAAACATCACAACTGACAGTCTAACCGAAACCACATCATAAACCCGGAACTAGTAAGCGTTTAAAGGAATGAAAATCTTGTGAGATCAAACATTTTGGTCTCCACAATGTAGATTTTCAACCAATCTGTCCTCGCAGCGACCACAGTGTGGCAGTAATGAGCCACCCGTGGCTGTAATCAACAGGAGAAGAAGTGAACAGCCGAGAGTGGGCCCTGTTTTGCGTCACAGAACAGTCACGTGTGGGATCACTTTGCGCGAAATACACAATAAAGACGTGTGACCGGCAAAGTGAGACGAGGTTGTCCACAGATTAATTGATTAGCAAAACAATCGCTAGCTGCAACCCTAGCCTTCAGAGTTTCTGCCTAAACGGGGGCGTCGTTTTTCAAAACGTTGCCATGTAAATGCAAAACTTTTCTGAAACGAAAACGCCCAAAAAAACGATGCGTTTCCACTTGAAACGTGGTCGT
The DNA here is from genome assembly GCF_963383615.2 of Lipophrys pholis. NCBI lineage: Eukaryota > Metazoa > Chordata > Actinopteri > Blenniiformes > Blenniidae > Lipophrys > Lipophrys pholis. The sequence goes on from NC_137632.1 coordinate 25,059,703, forward strand.
GTAAACGGGGCCGAAGTGACCACAATTACAAGCTCAGCATTAAAACCTTGAGGAGGCCAACATTTTGGTCTCTGTGAGGGAGTCAAGAGTCCACAAGTGTAGATGTCTCTATGGTTTCAGAGCGAACAAAGACACACACGCGCACACGCACACGCACACACACACACACACACACACACACACACACACACACACACACACACACACACACACACACACACACACACACACACACACACACACACACACACACACACACACACACACACACACACACACACACACACACACACACACACACACACACACACACACACACACACACACACACACACACACACACACACACACACACACACACACACACACACACACACACAGGTTTTTGGGTCAGATGTTTGCGGGGCAGACGAGGGAAGAAAAGGTTCATCTTCACTCAAACCGGCCTGGCGCACGTGGTTATGATTCACTGGCTCCTGAGGAACTAAACTCAAAATGTCAAGGTTAATTTGTGTGCCGGCGCATCTGAGCATTTCCACAACCACTTTGTCCCCGGCCGTAATGAAACGTTTACAGCCGCCGTCATCCGTCCGCCCAAAACGGCACGGATGAAGGAAATCTGAGACTAATTTTAAGTGCGCTTTGTTTTCCTATCGCTCCGGAGGAAAGAAAAAAGAAAAATGAGACCAAAAGTGTTTGATTATGAGGTGCGATCACATGGCACACAGTGTGGCGTAACGGCAGAAGAGCAGGCTTTGACACAGGATGGCCTCGGGGGGCCGGCCTCATTGTCCACCATGAGGAAAACCTGATTCAAAGTGACACTGGTCTCGGCAGTGGGATCGCACAGCGCTGCTGGCCACTTGGGTGAACCACAGAGGAAAAGATCCAGTGGACGCTGGGACCGCTCGGCTGTATCGTACACATGTGAAATGAGGGCAGAGTCATCAGCCCTGAGCACCAATGGAAGCGGCTGCTTATTTATCCCCCAATCATTACGTGATGCAAAGACTTTATGGCTCCGATGTGTATAATTTTCATCACCCGACGAAGCTTCACGCTGGCTAATTTGTGGCAGCCGCTCAGATAAGTAACGCCACTTCCTCCACCCCCACCCGGCCCTTCAGCTGTGCATTCACAGGCGCTCCTTTAAGGCCCAAAATGGCTCTTCATGTATACTCTGTAATTTCCTGAAGGACTGCATACAGCCCGTCAGTTATTTTCTGTACTGTTTACAATGACCGTCTGCCTTAGAGCTGCGGGGCATCGGCAAGATTTCATGTAGACTACAGTTAAAAATACACGCCTGCATAACGCGTGCCGACGTACGCACGCATCCATGTGAAGGATGGTTCACTTGTGTGGCCTGAAATGTACGACTTGGGCCACGTTTACGAAGCACCTTCAAGCGAAAACACAAAACTTTGGGGTTTTGGGGTTCGAGTTTTTGAAAACGCTCCCGATTCTGTTTCCGTGAAGACGGCGGAAATGCTGCTGCTGCACAATCCCACTTGGTCGTCTGGCTATACGAATGTCCATGTACTCCCATTGTTAATGTGTAGAGCGGATGGTTTCATTACAAGGAACATTTGCAGGAGAGAACCCACACCACCAACGCTGACATGTGTCTGGTGGTGTATCACCTCTGAATCTTCAGTGTCGGAGAGCAGATTTAAAGAATCTGCTGCGAACAACATCTCGGTCCCAGTTTCTCCTTTAAAGGAGTCATATTATCCAGCTTTTCAACACTTTCACATTGATCTCATTGGTCAAAAAACGTTGTACTCAATGTATATTGTCCCAAATCCAGCTTTTCCTTGATTTTCCTCCATTTGAATATTGGATCATAGGAGCTACATTCAGAATCTGCTGTGTCTGTGTGAGCTGGACTGGCTCCGCCCACACATGCCCATCTTGGGAAGAGGAGGAAGTACTTCCTCTCGTGGTGCCATGTGCCAGAGCAGAGCTGACTAATTGTGGGAGGAGTCAAAGGGAGGGTCTACCTTGATTGGGATTGGCTAAACCCCCGATGACACTATATAGGGTTTGATCTCTGATTGGCCCGACACACTTTTTATAAACCGAAACAAGCCAGGGAGAGAGAGGACAGACTTTCATCACTTCTGGGGCGTCAGTCCAGGTATATTAGAAAGTGAATCTTGCATAATATGACCACTTTAAGTTATTAATTAGTTGCTGATGATGAAATAGTCACTCGTTACTCATGCATAACATTTAATCATGTGTCTCCACAATGTGAATTGTAATTCTATTAAATCACACATTTTCCAAACTGAATCTGATATGAATAGAATACCATTAAATACTACACGTGTAAAGGGCACAAGTGTAACAGGTACACAGATTGAAGATTATGTATGAAGTCTAACTAATGATGACCAAAGTAGCGGTTTAACTCAACTCGTATCAAACTAAATGATGCTCCATTGCTAACACACATCACAACCACGGAGGAAACATATCCAACAATACAGCAGGAATTCTAAATATATTGTGTAAAAGCGCAACAATAAGCTGGATGGCGTGGCGACAAACTGCTAGGCGCTTGCAGTAAAGCTCGGGATGATTAAGTCAGATTTGCCTGCATCTGCACCACACACTTCAGACTCCAGGTCTCCTCATTGAGATTCACATGGATTTGTTCCAGGGGGCCTTTATTTGGCTCGTTTCATTGCCACAATGCAGCAAAGAGGCAGAAAAACACACAGGAGGGTCTATTTACCAGCCAAGTCCATCACAGTTGGACACAGTTGTTCATGCATGGTGCACACCCATCTTCCAATAGAGACGCACATTTTATTCCAGCTAAAACACACACGAGAATGAGTGCAGTCACTTTCAAACAGAAGCCCGAGCAGATTTCTCCCGTTTCATCTGCTCTCATTTCTACCAGGCAACAGCAGGAAAATGTCGCTGCTCGTCCCTGATGGGCGACGGAGGTGGAAATCTAGGATGCACAAGCACCAGGTCTCCTTCTCCATCATGTGGGCTTTTTCACCACTATGGATGAGTGTGTGTGTGTGAGATGGGATGAACAGGCCTATCCCCATTAATGCAGCACACAGCCACTCCAGCGAAAGGCCTGCTGGGCAATGGTGTGCACAAATGCGCAATGAAACACCGCCCACCCAATGGCGCACAAGTCGGTCAGCGTGGAGAAGAAGCCTGTCATGCAGGGATTGGGTTTAACCCGGCCATCAGAGCAAAGGGTGCACTGTGCAGGGAATATTTCACCAGGGTGTGGATGAGGAGAGGAGAGGAGGAGGAGGAGGAGGAGGAGGAGGAGGAGAGGAGGAGGGACTTAGGGACCAAAATAGGTGTCTTAGAATGATGTTTGCATCGCTACAATAAAAAAAATAATGAATGAATGTGCAGCTTAGAGAGGCCAAACCGCTATCAGACAGATAATCCAGGCCCATGTGAAGGAGGGGAGGGGAGCTGCTGGAATAAACGTCTACCTGAGGCCATCAGAAAGGAGTGAAATACACAGATGAATGTGTGTGCTCCTGTTTCCACCCAGTTTCTGTCTTTCAAATCCATTCAAATGCCACAACCCACAAGGAGATGGAGGCTCAAACTAACCTTGTAGACTTGTCCATAGGTGCCATTTCCGACCACTTCCACCAGCTCGAAAATCCCAGCAGGATCCTGGATTTAAGAAAAAAAAAACAAGAAACAAACAAATTAGAAAAAAAAAAAAAAAAAGAAAGAAAAAAGATTAATCGATCCGCTATAGTGATTCTGATCGGGTTCGTTCGATATAAGAGCCGGCTGCGCCCGACTGGCCTCTGCCAGCGGATATTATAGACAAAGAAAGGGAACCGCAGGGCTGTGTCAACAACAGTACTGCTCTTTATCGGGGTTTATTTCTCGTTTGTGCACAGCAGCAGTGTGAACGAGACACACACACACACACACTCACCCTGAGGGATGCCAGGTCTATATCCACCAGACTTTTGGCCGGGGAGTCGTTCGCCATTTTTGCGTGAAAAACGGTGATAAATCAGCGGGGAAACGGCGCGTTTTCGGTCTCGATCAGGCGGACGACGCGTGTCTCATCCTCGTGTGGTTCCACTTGTAATCCCGCCGTTGGTATTTTGTGTCCAAAGCGCGTTTTTCCGCTCTTTGTGGTGGCAGAAAGACGCTCCGCCGCTGCTACATACCGAACGACTGCCGGAGCTCCGCCGCTGTCCGCTGCCCGCTGCAGGCCCCGCCCACCCGCACGCCCTCGCTGCCTCTCGACCTCTCCCTGCCTCTCTCTCTCCCTCCTTCGGCCCCGCCCCCTTTCCCGGCGCTTTTATAAACAGGGCCGGCACGAGCTTCTTCAGGGTCCATGGAGGAATTTTCTGCTTGTCCCCCTCGAACCCACCAGGTGCTGACAGTCACCCTACAACTACTGTAAAATCCGTCGGTTTCACTAGCAACACCATGGAGAAGTCATTTGACTTTTCTTCCTCTAGATACCAAAGAACAGTCAATTGACTCACAGACTTTTAGCTAACACCTCACCCTCAGCTGTTTGTTACGTAAACAAGGCTAATACTGGTGCACCACAGGAGGGGGAGCCAGGTATTGAAATACACATGTGTACATGTATATTTATTGACATCAGGAGAACCACATTGAGATTACTCACCTCTTTTAGTACATAAAAAAGTTTGCTGTGTCTTATATTAATTCTAAATACAAAAATATTCTTAAAACAAATAAATAGCACAAAAGACAAATAGATGGAAACAATAAAAAGTACAGTCGCAGAGAAAGACAAAACTATAAAAGCCACCAAATACTTAAATATAAGTTAGCTAAAACAAGAACAAGGTTAGGTTTGTGTTTACATGTGCTGTAAAACGGCCCTAAACTCGCCCAGCATGACAAACTGTGAGTTTTTAATTTTTTTCTGTACAGCATTCCATAAACATGGAGCAGAATACATAAAGGCTTTTTTGCCCAGTTTATAATGGATGGTCGGAACTGTGTGTAAAAACAAGTCTTTAGACCTCAGACTGTAGTTATTCCTGGGACACATTATAGGTTATCACACACGCAAATATTCTACAATTTATTGCTGAGATTTATTGAGTGTGCTAAAAGAAGCTCTGAGCTTTGCCCATCCCCAAACACTCCAAAACATCCAAGGTGTGAAAAATTCCAATGCACCCCCCCCCATGTTGGGACCTCTCTCTATGCAAGTCAGATTCTCATTTTCACTCCCCTGCTGATCCTCAGGCAATGTCCTTTCATTTGTAAATAGAGTCATTTGACTTAGAGCTGGGACTTAGAGGAAGTCTGAAAAATCATGGGTCTCCTAGGTAAAAGAGCTGCCGCGACGCCATCTTTGATTTCCCAGAAACCCATGCGGCAGGTTTCCCAAGATGACGTTAGCAACACCTAAACGCAATTTGACGGCTACAGATTCCGGTTTGTTTGTGAACATATTGACTTTGGTGTGATCGATTTGGACATCTGCGGCTTGGAAATTTTGGGGAAATGAGTGATGCCGGTCTTGTTTTGGTGCAAAAGCACAAAAGTAAGCCCTCTTAAGTAACTTTAAATCACGGTTTAATGGAACAAAATCTGAACTCCACACGCGTACGCACAGTGGCGATCCGAGAGTATGCTGGGGCCAAAGGCTAAAGGCTCTGACAAGCGTCAAACATATTTATAAATGAAATGAGACAACCACTGACCAGAGAGGAAGTAAAGAAGAAACACGGCTCGTTGATTGGTCTGGCCCGTGGTGGCTACGCTAATTAGCCTTTTTGTCCTTATGTTTTGTGTCTTAAGGCCTTTTTTTTGCGTGTTTTCAAACATCGTGTGTTTCTTGTTGGTGGCGTTGTTAGTCATTTTTGTGTATAGTAGTTTTTAAAATGAGGTCTTTGGGGATCATTTGCTGTCTTCTGTTTTTAACTGTGCGAGTAAAGGCAAGGCAAGGCAAGGCAAGGCAAATTTATTTATAGAGCACCATTCAAACACTGGGTAATTCACAGTACTTTACAAAGAAATTAAAGAAATACAGAGAGGCTTTACAAGGACATAATAAATATATTAATAAAAGAAATACATCATAAAAGTTTTAAAAACAGCATAAACAAGGTAAGAGATTTATTGAGATAGATTTAATAATGTAAGTAAAATCTATTAAAGACATTTTGGAACTTTTTATCTGAAGCTCCTTCGTCCTGATGTTGCAGATTTGTTTGTATCTACTCACATACAATATTTGTACGTGTGATAAACATCTGCAAAATCCTGGAAACAAACCAAATAACCACATTATGAATGCAGAAGACAAATAGAAGCTCTGTGGTGTTTTCGTAAAGCACTTTGGATAACTGCAGATTATTGTAAAATACTGTACAAAGACAGATTTGCTTAATCAGTTGATGAAAACAATGCTTAAAATATGTAACATTAATTAAAGATATATTCTGTAATTACATGCATGAAACAAATCACTTTATTTTCCAGATGCTAACAAACATGTGGTCCATAGAAGCACATAGGGCTGTATGTAGTAGTAAAAAAAGATAGAATGGAAGAAGAAAAATCCCTGAAAAAGTATCACAATTACACAACAATATCAACATTACAAATAATAAAAACAGACAAAGAAATGAATTGTTTTCTTGGCTAAGCCCGTTAGAATCGATTAATTTATTTTCCAAAACCAGTTTGAGTTGAACAATGTTGCTACTTGAGTGAATCAATCAAATGAGATTCAAATAAGATTTATTATAGTCCAAAATTCATTAGGTTTATTTACACAATTAATTACAAGATATTGATATTTCCAGTTTTCATGATCTATAGTGTTAGAATATGTGGTAAATCCTAATTTTGAATCTGTTGTTATAGTTTTTAAGCACATTTTAAAATGTTATTTCAAACACTACAGTAAATTCAGCCATTATGATATATATTTTGATGAGATGTTTATTAGATTTAAACTCAAATAAATTATTTTTTAACATGATATCTATATGGGAAATAATGGTGGAAGAAAATCATGCCTGGCTAAGTGTTTCTCTGGCGCCCCCTGTCGGTCAGACGAGGCCGTGTATTTCCAAGAGAGATTGACATAGGAAACACTAATACTGACTCTCAACAAAAAAAATAAAACTTTTTTGAAGGTTATTTCTGTTGTTGTTGTTTTTATTTCCACTGGAGATATTAATATGTTTTATTTAAGTAATTGTATATCTGCAGGTCCTCTACCATCCAACAGAGAGCGCTGCTGCACCCTCAGCCACTAACACAGCCTCAAGCTGGATTTGATACAGCAATGAATAATCCTAATCTTCAATCTACGAGCACATTAACCCAAAAGAGGATCTTGAAGTGATTCATGTGGCAGCTTGTACATTTATTTCATACACACACATGAAAATATAGAATGGTATTGACAATATTTCAATTATGTTTTTATTTTTATCTGTCTATCTATCTATCTATCTATCTATCTATCTATCTATCTATCTATCTATCTATCTATCTATCTATACGCACACACACAAAAAGGACAGATAGATAGATAGATAGATAGATAGATAGATAGATAGATAGATAGATAGATAGATAGATAGATAGATAGATAGATAGATAGATAGATAGATAGATAGATAGATAGATAGATAGATAGATAGATAGATAGATAGATTGTTTGTTTGTTTGTTTGTTTGTTTGTTTGTTTGTTTGTTTGTTTGTTTGTTTGTTTGTTTGTGTCTGTGCGTCTCACTCAGTGATGGATGCAGGATAATTAGAGCATGTGATATGGAAACACTTATAAATATTTCAGCAGTGCTCTCAGTGCTCTCCAGGTGGGCTGTGTTATATCTCACACACACACACACACACACACACACACACACACACACACACACACACACACACACACACACACACACACACACACACACACACACACACACACACACACACACACACACACACACACACGGCACATGTGATTCATGGTTTCCATTATAACTAATAACAAATGAAGTGTTCCCGCAGTATTCCAAGTAGTATTCCAGATACGTACAGGAGTGTTGTCTGTAGTTTTTTCAAAATACATTTTTCACTACTTGAGTCATCTGGAAGGAATTATATATAGTTCATACTGTACGATGCGATGCGATGCGATGCGATGCGATGTGATGCGGTGCGGTGTGATAGGAAAATGCTCTATAATCTGGAAGTCAGGAGGAAGCTGCTCTATAATCCGGACGTTAGTGGAGGAAGATGCTCCATAAACTGGATGTTGGAGGAGGAAGATGCTCTCTAATCTGCATGTTAGTAGAGGAAGATGCTCTATAATCTGGATGTTAGAAGGAAGATGTCCTATAATCCGGATGTCACACACAAAAAATTACTAATATTTTTCTAAAAGAATAAAAAACAAGTCAGTTGTTCTTAAAATGTTCATAAAAGAGCAGATTTAAACATCTTTTTAGTGTCGCTGTGGCTTCTTACAGTGACAAAAACAACTGGCACAAACAAACAAACAAACACATAAATCTGTGGATTAATCTCCGTCTTCTTGTTTCATTATGATCAGATGAATCAGAGTCTGAAGTCCAACTTCCCGTTCAGCACGTGACGGTCATAAACTCTCCGTGTGTTCATCAGCTCAAACAAAGCGTCACGTCGAGCATGGCAGGGAGTCGCCTCGTGACCTCATTGCCTCGTGACGTTTGATTTGTGAAGCGGGGTTAGTGTTGGTGTTTTTATTCTACATAATCAGAGTGAAAGACAAATAAACATTCGAAAGAAGTTAGGTGTTTATAAAAAGTCTAAGCTCATTAACGCTGCAAAAATGTACTTTATGTTCTGGACTATTTTCTCTGCTTTCTTCATTCTGGACTACAAACGACTCTTTTTAGTTTTGACTAATCATAGATATGAAAATATACAAGTCCATACCATCTGTGGCCACTAGATGTCAGTGTATGACAACAGAATACGGCTACAGTACCACAGACACTTTAGTTTTCAGAATACCATATTACCTGGACTATAAGCGGCACTTGTGCACAAGTTGCGTCATGAAGCAGCATGAAGAGGACGAAATATCAGTGATTATTTTTCTTGTCCGGCTGGAACTGCAATGTTGTGCTTTTAGCCCACGATTCTGTGTTTTCCTCATCACGGATACCGATATTCGCAGCATTGCTATAATTACTGAAATTTGAGTTACTTTTGTCACGTGTTTAAAAAGTCGAAGCCGTCTATCTCAAGATTTTGTGAAAACTGTCCTCTGATTGGTTGATTAGGGTTCAATTCAAGTAAGTCGCAATAAAATTTCACTCCGTTTTTCCTCCATCTTTTTTTCCCCTTCTAATGTAATTTTATTTCACGCTTTATTCTTTTTTTTTTTTTTAAATGAAAAGAAGCAGTTTCACACCTTTAAAGAACATGGAAAAAAAAACAAAAAAACACCCGAGACAGGAAGTGAATGTGTTTTCAGTTTTATTTGCAATAAAAAATAGGTACAAGAGCTCCCTTTACAAATATATGAGGGAAATGCAGCACGTTGTGAACACGCTCGGATACAGACCGCGGGTGACTGTGGAGGAGTCACAAACATCTGGAAGGACAGAATTCTACAGAGACGAGGCATTTACGTGCACACCGACGACGCCGGTCAAACCACCGCGGTCCTATGAGAACAGACCGACGTGTAAACACTCTGTTCCAATTTGATTTGAAACCTTTTAAGTGCTGGGTTTTTCTTGTAAACTTGACAGTTTTAGAGACGATTCCATATTAGTGAAGCTGACGCGGAGATTTGAGCTCAAATTTCCTTTTAAATCGTCGCTACATTAGTTCTCGTGTTATAGATGCTACAGTCATTTGATGAAAGTGCTGGAAGAACTTATTGCAGTGGTCCAAGATGCACCTAAAGCCTCTTTAAAAAATAAAAAAAACAACCTCATTAATCCAGATTTTATGAGAATTGGAGTTATACTGCGACAGCAGTTTTGTGCAAATTAACTCCTGCTTGTATAAAGTGATAAAGAACAATTATCGCAGGATATTTAACCGTGTGCAAAAAAGAAAATGTCCCTAAGAAAACTCCACAGCCCAGATATTGCTTCAGTGTGCATGTAAATGTGACGGGAGGAGGGGAGTCGTCGAGAAGAGTCCAAATGCTCCTTAAATAAAACATTGAAAAGGCCTCAGAAATACATTGATATACATGTAAATCACGCAGAATGAAAAGAGTTCACCAGACACGTGCGGAGGGTTCGCAGAGAGAAAAACAAAACAAAGATGGTTAACGGCTAAAACTAAGTCCCGTCCCGGCGATCCGCTCCGACGGGACAGGGAACGACCACATCCGCAGGATCTCAAGAGAATTTGCATTTTCATATTTATTCTTCTCTTTCTTTTTCCCCTCCTTTTTGTTTTTCCTTTGGGCAATCAGAACTTGTGCGAGAGCCCAGCTCATATTTGATTCTTAAGCACACGCAGTCGATTTCTATTATAGAAAAACAAACAACAACATGTGGACGTGAAGCGGCTTGCACATGTTTAGCATGGACACCTTTCGCCCTGCTGAATTAAAAAAACAAACAAAAAAAAACAAACATTAAAAATGTGTAGGATTGCTGTAATGCCAGTTTAGTTGCGCCTCACTACCACCTGGTGGTGTAAAGCGGCATTACAGGTATCATCAGCGTAGCTTCTGGAAGTTTCTCTTCGATGAAGATTTTACTTTTTTTTTTTTTTTCTTTTTTTTTATCATTTCGAGAGAAGCAGCTGCTGGCGCACACACAGATCTCTGATTTGTTCAATGTGATGGATAAAGAATCGGCAGACGGGCTCATACATTCACTTGTGCGTTGCCATCATGCCAGGTTGTTTTGTTTTTTTTGTGAGCGTTTGTTTTCCCCACCTGTTGTCCTGGTGGAAAGTGATGTGTTCAGCACAGGTTTTTGTTCCTTCCGACATCAAAGCCGATTTCGACTTTCACATGAAAAAGTTAGTGAAGGGACGAGCGTGGACGAAGCCGGAGGAACTTCGGGTCGGACCGCGACCCGCTCCGCGTGACAGGAATGAGTTCATGAGGCTCTGAGGGCGAGGAGGAGGAGGAGGAGGAGACACCGGGAGCGGATCAGAGGACCCGTGAAACCACACGCCGTCTAGACTGCATAGATGCGAGAGGCGGCGGTTCATCACCGCGGCCTCTTGCGGGTGACGAAGATGAGGACTCTCCTGATGGCGATGAGCCGGTCTTTGAGCGACGTCATGGCCAGGATGGTGAGCTGGGCTCGGTTCTCCAGCGGCAGGACGGCGAGCAGCCACCAGGACCAGGCGGGACCGCTGGGGCTGGCCTGCAGGACGGACGGGGACACAGACACACAGTTGTCACTCAGACACATGGAAATCAGAACATTTAAACTGCTCTGGCTTTTTAAGATCTGATTCTAGAAGAGAAGAGCTTTTATTATCATTACACCACCAAACTGGAGCGCTGCTCCTCTCAATGAGAAATGACAATTAACTAAAAAATATCTTGAAAGTGTCTACGACACCGTTTATTATTTGCTATAATAAAATTTGACTTTTTTGGGAGGAGTGTGTGTGAATAATTATAAAAACAGGACAACACGGAGTATGACGTAGGCTTTATTCAGTTGAGGTGCTCGTGTCTGGATCAGTAAAACGTTAGTACTCGTACTGGTCCTTTAGAAAGTGGCATCGGTGCGCCTCTACTTTTATGTGCACAGAAAACAAACGGTGTTTATGTTATAGTGAGAAATGTGAGACAGAAGCCTCATTTATTTCATAAACATCTTAAAATCGAGAAATTTTGTTCAACATCCAGTTTTACTTTAAATGACCCATCAGTTTATTTTGATCTTTCTTGTTACGTTGCTGCAAAAAGTTCCGTCCCGATTGAATTTTTTCCCGTTAAATATAGCAAACAGTTTATTGTTCAGATCAAACAGTCTGTTGGAGTAACGAAGCTTTAATGCTGGGAGCTGCTCGTGTCATTTAAATCTTTCATTTCATTTTGAATGTCAGAAATGAGCTGGAAATAGTGACGGAGCAGCTCACAGGACTCAGATGAATAGAAATGTGATATAAACTGTAACTCCAGGACTTGGGGCGCAAGGTGGTGTTTTGTTTGTTCAAAGAATTTAATCTCTCACAGATTATCATCAGTGACGCTTACAGGTAAGAGTCACGATGAGATTCCTCACGGAGTTTGACCCTCTTGTTAATTATTAGACACATAAAACTACCAAAACTCTGGAACGAAAACTAACTGGGAACATCAGCGACTCACTGCTGCCATCTAGTGCTCAAATCAATGAAACTTTAAGAAATTGTGTGAATATGAGCCTAAAAGAGCAAATATATAATCCGTAAACCTTTACATTTGAACTTATTTCCTATATTTCTATCTGAGGCTGTGGTGAAGAGGCGGAGTTGTGCGTTCTGAGCAGCGTTTCCTCACCTGTGGGTCGGGGTCCTTGCTGGGCAGGTGTCCGAAGTGGCTGAGGATCTGACTCTTCATGTTGTCTTTAAGGGAGGTGAACCAGTTGTTGGCCTGCTCGTACACAGAGTCGTGCAGCTTCAGAAGCTCCACCAGCTCCTCCCCCTCCACCTGATCACGTTCAGATAAACAAAGACAGCTTCAGTTTTGTTTTGTTTTGAGCCGGTTGAAGTTTCAAACTGTAGCAGGAAATCAAGCCTCTCCTCACCTTCCTGTCCTCCAGGTACTCGATCTTGGCCGTGTTGTATCCGTCTCGCTGACCGTGGCTCAGGACTTTAAATCGCGACACGCCGATGGTGTCGACCACCGAGCGCCCGTCGGGGAAGAACTTCACGTCTCGCACCTGAAACGGTTAAACCGTGTTAACGCTGACGGACACCACGCCCCCCCTCGAGGTGTTCGGGCCGAGGCTCACCTGCAGCATGCAGCCGAAGTCCGCGAACCCTTTCAGCTCGTCAGCGATGCACATGCCGAACTGCTTGGTGCCAGTCTCCATGGAGCGGCGGATCATGAGGCGGTAGCGCGGCTCGAACACGTGCAGCGGGCAGGGGATGGTGGGGAAGGCCATGGTGCACACGAAGATGGGCACTTCCTGGTTCAAACTAAAGAGAAAGGGCACCGTTAGCGAGCGAGCGAGCGAGGGAGCGCACGCTGGAGCCGGAGCACTGTGAGGAAGACTCACTTGGACAGCTCCTTCATCTCCTCTTCGTGGATCTTCTTCCTCTCCTCCAGCTCCTCTCCGAGGTAACGCTGCAGGAGCTCTTCCATCAGCAGAGTCTTATTGTACCCCCTGGTGGCCAGATACTGCAACAACACAGAAGTGAAGCATTTTACACACTGAAGTGCAAACTTCAGAAATAAACCGAGCGATTTGAAAGTTTCAGCTCAAATCTTGAGCCAAAAATTTTGCATATTTATGTAAAAACTGCCTTGTATTGTTTTGTATATAGTCATAATTATGAGCTCTGATGTATATATGTGCTATAATAAACACTATTTGCTAGTATAACATACTATTTTAGGTATTCCTGTCTCACATTGGGTAAAGCTACACTATTTTATGAATGAATGTTTATTTCGGTTACAGTTTCAGTGCAAAGGTTGAATTTTTTTCCCCCCCACAATATCTGTTGCTGATATGAGTCTATGCAGAAGCCTTATAATGTGTACAAATTTTTATTTATTTTCCTCACCACTCCTGTACGCTTGTTCGGGGGCAGATTAAGCAAGATTCTAGCATTCTAGCTACATGCTGCACCGACTCCTTGACGCTTGGCACTCGTACCTCAGACAGGTTCTCCTTGCACAGCGGGCAGTTGGGGTTGTGGTCCAGGCAGCGTTCCAAACACTTGAGGCAGAAGGTGTGACCGCAGGGTGTCGCCACAGGCTCGTAGAACAACCTGGAAGGGGAAAATGGTCGTCAACCAAATGTGACAAGAGCGCACATGACGACAGGCCGAGGCAGCTCACATTCATTAAAACTCGAGTTTCTATCGTTCTGTCTTTGCCGGGCAGAAGAATCATCGATTCTTCAGTCTGATTACACTCAAATTAGAAACATAACAAAGTCAAAAAGTTTGTAATCTCATCTCAACAAAGTCTTCATCTGATTACTTTCAGACCGGTTTTTCACGTCTATGATACAATCCAGCAGTAAACAGTTCTGGTGTTTGTTTTTTTCTTTCCATTTTTAACATTACACTAATTATTCAGACAGATTGATCAGTGATACCAACAATAATGAAAAGTCATATTTTTAAAGAATACTTAACATATTGACATATTTCCTTAACAGTGCAGAGGTATTAAGCTCTTTCAGTGAGTCGCAAGACCTCCCGGACTGTGTGCGTACCTCATGCAGAGTGAACACTCCATGTCTCCGCTGTCCAACAGGTCAGCAGCAAACACGCGTCCTCCGCAGACTGCAGCCGGCTGAGTACTGCCCGTCTCGTCTGCAGGATATTAAAAAAAAAAAAAGTGTTGCTTGAGAGAAGATTCAATAAAAAATAGCTCCATCATAATCAGGGAGTTGTTCAGAGAAGATCAACCAGAAACGATGCAGGTTGGACTTTCTTACCGGTTCGGTGGAATTTGGAGGGAGGGCTGAACACTGCTGAGGGTCCGTCACTGCTGTACTTCCTCTTAAGGCCACTAGTGGGTGCTGGCAGTGCAGCGAGAACATTGGCCAGGGTCTTGGTGTTTCCTTCCTCTGCAGCAGAGTCCAGGAGTCTGGAGGACGACTCGTCCACGCTGATGTCAGAGTCCTGGGCGCACACACAGGTAAACACACATAATGAGATGGCCTGCCACAGTGGACTTCATCATTGCAGCAGTTTTAGTATTCATCGAATTCACAGGTTGAAAATTTGTACAGTGCACATTTGAACATTTGTACAGAGGACATTTCCTGGAAGTCATTTCAGCGGCTCTATCTTTATTTCTTAAAGCTCATTTTTAGTGAATTGGGTTGATTCAGACGTTGATATTGAAGCCATTTTCCCTCTTTTGGCTGCGTTGATGCTTTCAGCCATTTTACTTGTGTTCATCGTTTTTCTCCATAGATTTTTTTTAAAATAGCAAGTAGCTTGAAAAAGTAACCTAAAATGGAAAAAAAAGCAACCAGCAACAAGCAGTTTAAGCTGCTTTACCTGTTCTGGCAATTTTAGAAGTTTTATATTCTCTGGCTGTCTACAGTTTTTTTATTTAGAGTCATTTTGACAATCTTGACTTTTTAATTATTTTTTGTACCGAATTTAGATATTGAGCCTTTTAGTTGGTTTACCAATTCTAGCGGTTTCAAGCCATTAGTTGATTGCAATTTTAACTCTTTTAACTGTTTTTCCTTCTTAGCTGTTCTGTATGTTTGCAATTTTACACATTTCAAGCTACTTTTATTGCCATTTTAGCTATTCTACCTCACTTTTTTTTATTAAAGCAGTTTTAAGCCAGAAGATAAAATTGCTTTTGAAAATGAGTCTATTGTGCAAATGAAATGACAGACTGTATCTATGATATTTTCTGACAGCTTCCAGGAGGGGAGCAGGTTGCAGAACTTTAAGAGCAAGTGTTTTCTTGATCAATGTGTGTTGTGCTGTCGTTTGTGGCCACACAGCAACATGTAATCAATTACTCTGACACAAATTGGCTTTAAGTGAAAGCTTCTAATTGTCAAATGGCGTGACATTAAGCCGAAAGGCCAAACAAGAGGACTGATCTCCCTGATTACACAAACGAGGTAAAGACCTTTAAGTGTTTTCCACAGAAATCCAAATGGAAATCAAATGTCTTGCATCTTTGAAAATAGCGATAAACATATAACAGCTATCAATAATGCAATTATCAGCCAATGATCCTACCAAACATTTACTGAAGATAAAATGATTTAGATAATGAGTGTACGAGCAGGTGAAGCAGTGCTGACACACATTAAAATGTGCTTGTCTGTGTAACTGTCTTCACTCAGAGAGCAATACAGGTTATGGATTAAACCTGATATATTCTATCACAGGTATATGAAAAAGGGAAAAAAAGCTTTTTATAAATAATTAGTGAATCTTTTCTTTTACTCCAGACCATTGATCTCCAGCGGAAAAGTGTCAACCAGAGGTCCACACTATAATGAATTAAGAATGAGAATTACTGCTTCTAATTTAATATGTAAAATAAATAAATAAATGGCTCTAAACTGAACATATGAATCACAATGCATGTATTCAATCATTTCCATGTGAAAATGCATTTATTTCTAAAATATGCAAGGACAAACAATGTTGGGTTCAGATGTGGTTATTTGAGCTTCCCCCCCCCCCGTGTCACCATTAGTATAAACCATCTTACAAAGACAGAGGTAACATGTTTCCACGTCCATTCTGGAACGCACCATAGTCATTTCTTCTTTAAATAATGGTAAGTTTAAAACAAAAAGATTTATTTTTCTGAGGTTATTCCTAATCACCTCTGGTAAAATAGTCCATATGTGGCTGAACATATAGTGCATTTTATGTTGGCAGTGCTATTTTCAAATATTCTAAACATGGTTCACTTTTCGACAAAAGAAATAAAAACTTTTTAAAAAAAGACTGACATGAGTTTAAGAAGGTTTTTTTTTTTTTTTTTTTTTAGAAGTGCAAATCTAATTTTGACCATTTCCGAACAGGACATATCTCTGGCACTGCTTCCAGGTCGGGTCAGGAATCAGTGGTGTTGTCTGTCCACCAGTATTTAAGTAAGCACACCCTGAACATTGTCCAGTTCTATTTCTGACCCTCGCAAGTGTGTGTGTGTGTGTGTGTGTGTGTGTGTGTGTGTGTGTGTGTGTAGTGACCTGTGAGGATGAGCCTGGCTTCTGTGTGAGAGGCCTCAGAGTTCGGAGCAAAGCAGCGGGTTTGATGAGACGGGTGGTGCCCCCTCCCTGCAGGGGGTGCAGTGGAGTTTGCAGGTCTTGGTTCTCGAACACAGAGGAGAAGAGCTCACCGAGGACCTGAAGGAAGGAAAAATAAATAAATAAATCAACATGTGAGTCAGAAAGACAACAAAAGGAAGTTTAATCTCTTTACTGACAACTGACAAGAACCATCTGCATCATAGGAACTTTTTACACAACAGCGTTGTCGTGGAAACGGGACTATGTTATTCGTTTGGAGACTTTCTTACCTTTTGTGCCTCTAGTTTGACTTTGGTCCATTCGGGCTTCAGCGCCACACACAACAAATATTCCTGCAAGGCCTCGTCGTTCTGCCCCGCTTGAGTCAGAGCTTCGGCTTTCAGACAGTGAGCCTGAAATAAGCAACAACAAGAGTCAACATTTTCTTTCACACGTATAAGAAAAACCATCTCGGTTCTTCCTCTGTAGTTTTAATCCAAGCCTGACTCACCTTTGCCCAGAGAGGCTTCATCCTACAGAGGCTGTTGGCATCCTGCACCGCCTGGCTGAAGTTCCTCATCTCCATGTGCAGATCAGCCCGTTGATACAGCAGCCTGCCTGCAGAGGGCACTGCACACCACAAAGAAAAACACTCAGGGTCAAACTCCAAGTGGGCTTCTTTTTTTTCTCCCTTCTTGCTTTTCTAGGTCTGTAGGAAGTAGGACAATAATGTAACGTGGCATAACTTCTATGTACTGGAGATCATGTAACCTGTGTGGCAACACTGTGTCAGTCATGTAAGTGAAAAATCATTAGTCTGTAAAACAGCACGGCTCATTATGTAGCTCTTCTCAAACGACACGGTTGTATAATCATCACATCGAGTACATAATGCACCTTGCTGGACATCTGGCACATGAAGAATAAAGAAATACGTTACAGAGCCAGTGAAAATTTGACTAAAAGGGTTTTTTGGGGGGGGGGGGGGGGGGTTAAAAAAGAAGGTTTAACAAAATACTGATTATTTTTAAGCTAAATTTTCTGAATCTTATTTTAAAAAAAATTAACAAAGATTCAGAATAGATTAAAAAAAATTATATACCATTGATTTAAAAAAAAATAACTGCAAAAGACCGAAAACATGTTTCAGTACAACTCTTGCAATTATTCCGTTTTCATATCAGGTACCAAAACAAACAGCAATGATGATCAGGTTAAAAAAAAAAAAAAAGAAGAATTTTTCTAGTTGCAGAGTTGAGAAATATCAGTACATTACAGAGTGTAATTATTTGGGAGAGAGACTCCACCCGGATCAGAGTCAGCTAAGGTGAAACACGATCGCAAACAAACAAGAACCAACAAGATGCATCAGTGAGCTCCTGGTGAATTTCATAGGAACATGAAGTGACACTGCAGAAATACAGGTTCATTTGTAAAATGTCAAGATTTCTAGTCACCCAGGTTGCAGGAGACCCGTTTTAAAGTTTTGCCGACATTTTACCTCAGATCTTAAAAAACTTTTCTGGAATTCTGGATTCATAATGCTATATCTATACACACAAATAAAAATCAGGGATGTCAAAAGACACAGCCCGTGGGCCACAACCGGCCCTGAGAGGCTCCAGTCCGACCGACTAAACCTCCAAGCAAATGGTAAAAAATTCCAAGAAAACACTTGATATCAACC
The DNA here is from genome assembly GCF_963383615.2 of Lipophrys pholis. NCBI lineage: Eukaryota > Metazoa > Chordata > Actinopteri > Blenniiformes > Blenniidae > Lipophrys > Lipophrys pholis. The sequence goes on from NC_137632.1 coordinate 25,078,282, forward strand.
GAGACCTGAACCGAGGTATTGGTGATGCTGCCATGAAAGCTAGAAACCCAGCCCCTGTTATAAATCAAACTTGGCAGAAGGAGACATTTGAATTGGAAGTGAAACATCTTCCCATTATGGCATACGATAACTGACTATAAAGTTCAGTATTAATCATTTTCTTTGCCCTTTTGTTAAAATTATATCATGCTGCAATGAAAATAGTAGTTATTGTGGTAATTTGTGCACTCACTTCATTGCACATTTTTAGGTCGTTTCCAAATCAAAAAAAGCTTTCGAGTCATACGAGGGTCACCCTACATAACTTGTGATAGAAACCCAACATGATTCATGAAATATTCACTCTCATTCTCAAAAAATATAAACTAGCTGTGGAAAGAAAATGTACTTCTGTCCTCTCCCCATGTACATCCAGATGACCTGATCCACAAACCCATCCCCGTTGACATGAATACAGTTTATAAAATACTTATATAGCTTGGAGAGTTACACGGCTGAAAGGTTACGCTCATGCTGACCTTATGGGATGTAACTGACATGAGACACAACCGTTCTGCACTGGGAATAATGGGACAGCATGAAAAACAATGATTCAGTGTTTCATCTGTAGATTAGACCTAAATGTTGTACGGACAGTGAGGGGGTCACTGAAAATGAGTGCGTGTAATACGTCATTTTAATGCTTACAAATGATACAAATCCGGGTTTAGCCCTCTATAATAGTCCTTATTTCTCACTTCTGAGGAAGCGTGACACCGGAATTGTTTGTCCGCCTTGTAAAGCTGACCACATCTCAACAGAAGAGCATTAAAGCACATCAAGTGTTGGAACATGGTGATCAGAAGTCCGAGTTCTGATTCACAAACAATGATGAAGTTCATCCAGTTGGATGGGTGGGAGCATGACCTCCATCAGCCTGAAAGCTGATTGATAGATTAGAAATACTTTTATAGATTCCAGCGCAGTCGGAAACAAGGAAGTGTAGAAAGGTAACAGGATGCTACATATGTTTTTGTTGTTTACTTCTACTTCCTGAAAAGATAACTTGTGTAGGTTTGTAGATTACCTAAATAAATTTAGAGTCATATTCCACCTGTCCCCGATATTCCTTCAGAAAAAAAAAAAAAAAAACTAAAATGGAAATATGATGATGAAAAGGCAGCGGTTGGATAATGACTATATATTCAGAGGCATTTGGTACACTCATCCTACATCACAGACAGCAGAAGGGCTCCTGCTGTCTCTGTTGGGAAAACACTGACTGGCAGAGACAAAGCTGTGAAAGCACTCTGTCCTCGTCTCATCCAGAAGACCTTCACCAGACAGAAGGCAGGAATCAATATTGATCTGGGGGAGCAAAATATGTGAAACGCTGCCACTGTATCTTTGGCCTGAAAGCTATTGTTAGGTTGCAATTCATTCATGGAATCAAAACTGAATTTAAATACCTTTGAGAACTAATGGGACACTGAAAAATAGGCCAGATGTGGGAGGACAAGGAAGAGGGGTTAAGTAACTTTCTTCCAGGACAGACCATGCAACACCAAACGTCCTCTGGCCTCGAATTAATGAAGCTTGCTGGCATTTTTTACATCACGTGTCCACATAACAGGTTTTTGGCCAAATAGAATTGGGAAAGGTGAAACAAACTGTTGTCACCTGCTGGTGAATGACCAAAACTCCCTTCTAAATGTTATCCAATAGATCTTATGAAACAGCACTATCAAGGGCATAAATGAGGTTAGCATCTAATGTAACCCAGCCAGACACAAGACACCTGGGTGTCTTTATATGTAACCCCTCTGAAGAGCTAATAAAAGACCTCAATAACACTGCAGAGTATATATAGATAAAGTGTGAAATGTGGCAGAGGACGCTCAGATGTGTGCTACTTAAGTAACGAGGGGCCTGGCGTCATGTAATGCACGAGTTTATGCAAAATGAATGGGGAAGGGTAGCGCCCCCTGTTGGTGACACCGAGAAGCTCCGGCAAAAAGTAGGTCAGCTGCACCTTTTATCGATTTGATTTACACACAGAAAGAAAACATTAAATAAGTCTTCACCGCACACGTGAGTGTCGTGCACGCTCACCTAGATCAACAGCTGCGTTGAACTTCTCCAAGGCACCCGGCAAGTTGTCCTTCTTCCACAAAACCTCTCCTTCAATCCAGGACTTCCTGGCTTTGGTCTCAGTGGCAAACAGTTTATCGAGCAGGCCGCTGAGGACTACATTGAGCCTGCGGCCATTGGGCAGCCCGTCCTTGCTCAGCTTCTCCTTACACTGAATACAATCTTTAACAGAGTCGTCCTCTATACAGTTCTTGCAGAAAGTATGTCCACACTCCACTGTCGTGGGTTCGTGGAGGAGACACCTGCAGAGGCGACATGAAAACAGATCCAGGGCTTCATCCTCCTCGCCCTCACTGTTTTGACCCCCATCGTCCCCCTTGTTGCTGCTGCTGCTTGTACAGTGTCCATTAACAGCAGCGGTGATGCCCAGCTCCTTCTCCCGCAGAGTCCGGGCGATGGTCTCCACAAGGAGGGGCAGCTCCTCCGGCCGCAGTTTGCCCAGGCTGGCGGAGGAGCAGTACGAGTCCAGCGCCTCGGAGATCCGCCCGGCGCGGGCGAGAGAGTCGGCCTTCCTCAGACACAAGCCCCGGTCGGGCTGCTGGAGGTCGGCCAGCTGGGAGCTGTAGATCTCCACTGCCAGGCTATAGTCCCCTGCCCGGTTGGCTTCCTCCGCCACCTCCAGCATCTCGGGGCAGATGCCCGCAGCTCCGGGGTTGGCGAGCGGGTGGACGAAGAGCTCGCCCTGGTGGGACCTCACTCCGGTCTCCATCTTCACGATTGGTTTTCACACAAACTACCCACGATCACAGATCATAATTGTTGTAACACCCCCCGCCCGAACCAAACCAGACCCCCGGTGGTGTCCCGGTCTCAGTGGTGACCATAGTGGAACAGTGAAGCCGAGCAGAGAGAGCAACGTGGGAGCGGCGGAGTGTAAACAGCAGCCCGGCGGAGGTTGAAGGTCGGAGTTATTTATCGACTGAGCCCACGCGTCTTTTATAACAACACAACAAGGTGGAGCGCCGCATGAATATCAACCGAAACGTATAAAAACGTCCTATTTTTAAATTCCAGCCGGGGTGAGAAATCCTCCGAGCTTAACAAGTAAGGAGCTTAATGTCCACTCGGTCTACCCGTTCAAAATGTCCAACAACCCAACAAATGACAACTTTGGGAGCGTACATAAGCGCCGAGATCGTAAAAGTGCAGTTTAGATTTGGCAATATCAAACCTAAAGACACTTAAAAAGTGTTTTGTTATGTTTTCCGTCTCCGCCGCTGGATGCTTTCCGAGAGAGCTAGCTTACAGCTGCTTATAAACGGGCTCGGACCGAACCGACTGACCGCTCGTCGACCGCCACGATTTAAAAAAAACGAGCAAAAAACGAACACATTCTGAGCCGACAACTCGTGTGGTCGAGGACACCCTTCTCCTGAAGTTATGTTCTCCTCCGGGGAAACGATAAAGAGCCGATAAAAACACTGCCGCCGCCGCCGCCGAGCGAGTTCATCTTCGTGGCTAGCCAGCTAGCATTCGGCTCCTTCTTGGGTCTTCGGGCGTCACGTGACGCGCCAGGCGGCTTCCTATTGGCCGATAATGTGGCTCACTTATATAACGCGGCGATGTTGTATAACCTTCCCGACCGCAGTGAATGAGTCCGTAGGCTCGCAAGAAAAAACAATAACAACTTTAATATCTGTTTTATAACGTTCCGCACGTAATATAACAACTGAAAGTCTGAAGATGAGATGACACACAACAAAGTTCCACTGCTGGCTGAGCCATTTGGCTTTATTCCTCTTGCAGCGCCCTGGTTTAAGGGAGCGCTTCATTGATTTATATAAGGCTTTTATATAAGCTGCATGGAGACTGGCAGTGCAGTTGCAGTTGCAATGAGGACAACTTTTTTATGTGGCGCACTTATCATTTCAGAAAGCTTGAACATCTTCCTCAGATCCACTGAAATGTATGTGGGGGCAAAAAAAAAACCCCAAAAAAAAGAATAAGGAAACAAAGTGTGACCCAGTTTAGTCACTGGAAAAATCCACATGTTAATTCACAGGAAGTTATAATGCACTAATTCTTGTTTTATTATTTATATTCAACACAAAATATATGCATAAATCCTAAATTTTACCCCAAGAACCGAGTCCAGGACAGTAATTCTCGAGCCTCATCAGTGTTCAAATAGTTAAAAAAAAAAAAAAAGCAGGTTTATCTCTCTATATGTGTTCTTGTATCTAAATTACTGGAAGTGTTTAATAATTCAAATCCGTAACCAGTAGCAGATATTTCTCTCCATTCCTACATGTATTTTATGAAGGGTGATGCTCTTCTTTTAACATGCAAAGCACGTCTTTGACCATTTTTATTCTTTTACTATGAGAAATGCTTTATATAAAAAGAAAATGTTTGATTTTCAAGGAACTAACCAATACATAACTTGTTCTCTACAGACAAGAGACAGCACTTATGCTCATATTTTGGTCATATCAAACAAAATAAAACATTTATACAGATTATATTTTCAGCGCTTGAATATTTTTTTAAACATCTGCTTATTTTTCTACTGTACAAACCACAGTTTCTTCCTTTGCTGCTGCTTCCTTAAACATAGCTTTTTTTACAGCTTTTTCTAAACTATTGTGCATTATATTTTTGACACCATGTTGTATTTGATTTTTTTTTTGTTTGGGGGGGGGGGGGGGGGTTGTAGAGTTTAAGGCAACAACCAGAAGGTGTTATACAAGGATATTTCTATACCTTAAATCAGACTTAAAGTCAGACTAAAGCCTGCCAAATATGCTGTAAAATTGCCTAGAAAATGGCATTAAAGAGACCAAAATCACACATATTCCACAAGTTTAAAGAAAGTCCAAAAACACTTTGTCCCTCTTTAAAGATTGATATTGAGTATTACTTTCCCACTATACAGTGTATTCAATAATGTAATAATTTTGGCCATTTAAAGTAATAATAACACATTTCTAATAGTGTAATAGAACATTTGAGTCATTATCATAATACAATTCAACCAATAATCTAATAAGTTTTGCATAAAGGGGTAGAATAAAAAAAAATCTTTCCAGAATGCAGTAACTTTAGTCTTTTTCATTGAATAGAAGCTCTAATTCGCTTAAATTCTTGTTTCAGATGCTCAATCAGAATGTGGTTCCCTCATTGTGAAGAAATCATTTTTGCCCTCACAATGTTTCTGTGGGGAAAAAAGAAGAATATCAGCTGTGTGCGGTGGGATTCCTGGCCAAAGAGTAATCCCACCTGGAATCAAACACTGGAAGCCAGAGGAGCACCAGTCAGATAAGATCCTTAACAGCCTGACAAGATCAGGGGCGAGTATGAAGGGACGTCTCCTGTCGGCGTCCTTTTGAGGTCAACATATGGCGCCACACTGTATATAAGATTAAAATAACCATTCATCAGCTCTCCTGTCATCAAAACCTGCCCCTACTTACACCTGAGCCTTCAGGTGTGACATGAGACACAGTGTAAACCAATCAGCCAAAACATAATGACCACCGCCAGGTGACTTGGTCATGTCTTTGTGATGGCACGTGTCCGCCAGCAGGTTAAATCTGGCAGCAAGTGAGCATTTTTCCATCAAAGGATTACATGTAAGTTGCTCCTTGTGCAAAACCCAGCATGAAGAGGCGCATATACATGTTGGGTTTAGTCTCACTCATTAGTTAATGATTGTCTGAAAAAGCTGATTTTTGATCCCAAACTATAGATATTTAGTGATACACAGCAGACTGGCAATCTCAGTCAGGATGGAAAACTGCAACATGTGAGCTCCTGACGTTCAGACGTGCAATTTACACCAGCAATAAGCTGTCAGGGAATGCAGTCACCACACTGCGGCAATAAAACACGTGTCAGCTTATAGTCTCGGTTTATAGCATCCCCGACAAATATTTCCCTCTTGGGAGTTTTCATAATTGCAAAGTTGTCTAAGAAATCCCACGAGACTCAATAACTCAGAGCTCTGGAGCACCATCATACTGCACTTTCTGCTATATGTTTAACACAATGTGTGTGTGTGTGTGTGTGTGTGTGTGTGTGTGTGTGTGTGTGTGTGTGTGTGTGTGTGTGTGTGTGTGTGTGTGTTGTAAACAAAAAAGACAGAATGGCCTTCAAGATTATTATACAAGATGCATTTCCATGGAGAAAAAAATCATTTGATCATTCATCATGTAACACTTAGGCGAATACTTGCAGTAATATGCAAACACAACCCACTCATTTGTAATTATAAAACCACGTGTATGAGCTGAAATCCTGAGGAAACAGGCCTGAACAAAGCAGATTCAATCTATTCTTGGTGTTTTGTCACTTCCTGACACACACTTCTTTTTCAAACAGACTGTTCGTACACAAACGTCAAAGCCGGTCCAGAAATCGTCAGAACACGAGCTGTCAACAGTGAATCATTTCCCTCCTTCATGCAGCGGGTGAAATCTCACCAACATGTTTTTGTTATTTTTTCCTCGTTTAGAGATCTTTTCCAGTCATAATCTAGAATGGATGTCTTTATTTTTTTATGTGGGAGCCAAAGTAATGCCTGTGTGGAACATCTTTTAGATTGTTTTACTTTAATTGTTTCCACATTTGTAATGTTCACTATATGCACCTTGGTTAGCGCTTCATGTACAGCCACTGTGGTTTTGTTGGGCGGATAAAGTACACGGGCACTTTGGGCAGCGAAGGCACCTGCAGGGGTCTTGCAGCATGTGCATCTGCTGAAGTGTGGTCCTGTGTTTTATGCTACAGGTTAAGTAGTGAAAATGTTAAAGTCACAGTGCACAAGGAAGATTATGAGTGTATCTGTGAGTAAGGAGGCCAATGGGTGTAAACAGCCTGTATAAATGTGTAATAGTATGTGAATAGACCTTATTTTAATAATTATGCTATTTGCTATTTGAGGCCTAAATGTTAGAATAGAATCCCTTTGTTCAAGACGCGCCTGGCATCTTATCGGACAATGGAATGAAACCATTCATCATTAAACCCGATGAAACTGCTGAGCTGATATGACACAGTAAAGGCCATAAGATAACTCCGGGAAACGACACAATATTCTCACACGTGAACTGAAGCCATGTCTTTTCTGGCTGGCAATAAGACGTCATTTCCCAAATTGACCGAGTGCGTAAAGCCCAGCCCGTTGTGGTGGATCTGCTCAAAACCTGGAAGAAAAAACTGCTTGAAATTGAAATTCTTGCACTCGGGGGAAGAGGAAGTGTCATTTTCTTTGTACGACACGTCTCCAGGGTCCAGCGCTGAACACAGCACTTGGCTATCTTTGCTTAATAAACGTGTCAAACTTGAGAAGTAGTTTGGACTTTATTTTGAACAACCAAGCTTAGGATACGAGGACTGGGAGGAACCAGCGGGCCTAAGGCCGGGATCCAACAAGAGCGTATTGTTCTCTACACATGTGTTTGGTTTCATTACAAAAAACAAACAACAGCACCCACTAGTGGCCCCGGCATGCGAACTTCATTCCATGGAAACAAACATCGTTTTTTAAAATGTTGCAATGTAAATGTGAACGTTTTCTGAAGCAAAACACACAAAAAAAGTGTTTTCTCTTGAATTGTTATGTTAATTGGGACCTCACAGGCTGCCAGGATTCCAACTAAAAATCAGTTGCCTCCAATTATTGCCTTTTCTAATTACGCAGTTAACTGAGCTGCTCTGTGGAAAACTGTTATTACCACAGAAAACACGTGTGGATATTCAGCTGAAATATTTGAACGAGGAGATCCCCTGATATTCTAAGACCGTGTAAAGAAACGGATCAACATACTGTTTTTATGTAAGAAAATCTGTTGGGAAGTGTTAAACTGACCAAAATGACAACAGATTTCATGGCTTATATTTAAAAAAAAAAAATCTCACAAAGAAAATCTGTCACAACCCCGTTGTCGCATCCTAATCACCGCGTGGTGCTAAAAGAAAATGTGTTTTTCATCAGACAGATTCCACGTTATGTAATATGTGATTGATTTATAATTGAGAATGCTGGAAGAGAGCAGCTATACTTACTTGCCCCATAAAACACATATTAGGAGTATAAAAGTGGGATTTAAACCAGCAAACTTCCTTTTGCAAGTTCACCTCTATCCCCTTCAGGCATTTGTATTAAATGGACAATAAATGGCCCAATAGACGGGAAAAGGGGAAAAACAAAAAAAGAAAGATTTTTTATTATAAAGAGAAAAAAGGGGGGAAGAAAGAGAAAAGACATAATTAAAAACTTTTTAAAAAAATGAAAAATTCCACCAAAAAATCCATAAAAAATAAGCTTTTTTTTAAGTTTAGTAAGCATCCCATCTATCTTCAGTCCAATCTGATAAATAGCAGACCATAGTGAACATAACAAGGAATGGAGCTCTTAGTAATTACTATTTAAATAATTCAGGCAGAAATTGAAAAAATTGGCTAAGGCTGAGGACGGACTGGGTACTACAGGGACTCCTAATTTATCAGGGTGATGTGACTTCTAGTTTACACTTAATGTTTTTCATGGAAAGTGTAACACACTTAAAAAGAAAATGTGAGGACGACTTTTCTAAAAGGTTTCCAAATGAGCTGGAAAAAATCCAACCCACTCTGAGGGCAATGATTAACAAGCGATGTTGATATCAGACAACAGCTGGTTTGTTCAGAGCTGAAAACGCCCAGAAAATCGGTTTGGATCCACTTTAGGGAGGAAGAAAACAACAACTCCAAAATAAAGTCACGTGTAGAACGAGGCTGAAGTGCACAACGCCGAAAAAGTAAAGTAGCCTTCATGTTGAATTAGTGCTGTCGATTATCAGCTAGATAATAATTCCTCCATCATTATACTAAAACATGATGTCTTTAAAACATTAAAATCCATATACATATATGTGCTCATGCATGCAAAAAAATATTAACATATAGAAATCCCCTTGTAAATGATCTACATACATAAACAAATCAATTCTATATGAAAGTACATATACACAAAATAAATAATCGATATCTGAGTATACACACATCTTGAAATCCACACTTATAGACATACATACACATATACAGATAACACATTTATTTAGTTATTATTTCTTTTTGAATTCATATTTCTGTTTTGATAACCATAAATATGAATTCCTGCTGGGAGGAAACAACCCCTCCTTATAATTTCTCGATCAATTGCACCGAAAGTACGGTTTATTAATGCGACAGTTACTTTAGCAGGTAATCAGTTATTCAGTTTTTACTTGGAAAAAAGGTAGGCAATAACCACAGAGGTCGATGAACAGTGCAGTTTTTACTGTTCTGAAGTAGGTTTTTGTTTGTACTTTAATTTTTACTTCAGTATATAGACAACAGATATCTGTATTTCTGCCTTTTTACATTCTTCAGTGTTTAGTACAAAGTTCAGCTTGGTTGTTACCTGCTTTTCTATTTAGAAAATAACTTAGAAGCTTGTTGATCCAAACTGAGAAACCTACAATACAATATAAAGTGTAAGTGTGTGTGTGTGTGTGTGTGTGTGTGTGTGTGTGTGTGTGTGTGTGTGTGTGTGTGTGTGTGTGTGTGTGTGTGTGTGTGTTGACCCACAAACATCGCTCCTCAAAAAGGTGATTTAAAAAAGGTATTTTTAATCAATAAAGCAGAAGTTAATTTTGTACTTCTTGACTGCATTTATTTTATACTGCGTTTATTTCAGTGAAGAAGCCGAATGAGCACTTTCATTTTACGAGAGTACTTTTTATACAAGTATTTATACTCCATATATCTCGATCCAATAAAGTACTAATTTGCATTAACTTTCACAACACTGGTTTGAACCATCGAGCTGTTGCACAATTAGAGAAGTTACAAAAACTTATTGTTTATTGTTTATTACACACGCAGTCTGACCAAGTTTAAGGACACATATAGACTCTAGCTGTAAACAGGCAGGATGGTTAGTACTGAGGATAACAAATACTCACATCTCACTCCTGTGTTTCCAAGACTCTTTTTAGTTCTCTTTATACAACAAGACTCTCCTTCTTGGAACTTTGCCGTAAGGAAAAAAATTGAGGCGAAACTGTGATTAAATGCTGTTTATTGAATAAATGTATTGGTGTGAAGGGGAAAAGGCCGACTGTAGAAAATACAGAGGTTCTTTCTGTAATTAGGCGGCGACACGTGACAGCTCACTCTGCTGTCTTGGCGGCTCTCACATGGCCTGCAGTTATTCTGTACTCCGTATCAATATTCCCTTTAGTTATCTTTGTCCCCCATACTATTCACTGTGACACACAATACCAGCACCAGCAGCAAACACATGGGGGACAGAAGGCAGTGATGTTTGGACTAAACCACATTTCTCTCGACTTCATACACAATGGCAAAGCAAGCCGGTTCAAATATCACAGTATAAGTCAAACAGAGTAACAATAATGAGAGATCACTGTAGAACCTGAATATGAAAGGGAATACAACTGAAGAGAAACACAGTTGTATCGAAAAAATGATTTAAGTAGTTTTTATTACCGATGTTTGTTATACATCTAAGGGAAAAAAAAAGTTTTATTCTAAACACCAACCAACCAACCAATTAATCAATGAACAAAAATCACTAACCAACCAACCAACCAACCAACCAATTAATCAATGAACATATTAACCAGCCAACTAACCAACAGCAACCAATCAACCACTTAATCAATAAACAATTTAACCAACCAACCAATTGATCATGAACAAACGAACCAACCAACTAATCAACATCAACCGACCGATCGACCAATTACCTGGCCAACTAACCAACCAACCAACCAACCAATTAATCAATGAACATATTAACCAGCCAACTAACCAACAGCAACCAATCAACCGACCGACCAACCAATCAACCATCCAACAAATTAATCAATGAACAAATTAACCAACCAACTAATCAACATCAACCGACCGATCGGCCAATTACCTGGCCAACTAACCAACCAACCAACCAACCAACCAACCAACCAACCAACCGACCAACAGACCAACAGACCAACCAACCAACCAATCATAGGAACATCCATCTTATTGAGCTTCTTCCTCCTGCACAGTTCAAACAGCTCAACTCATGAGTCACAGTTCCACTGCAATAATTCAGACATGTGAACATTATCAAAGCAGAACACACACAGAGACGCAAAAGTAATGTAGTATTTTTTTTTTGTTTTTTTTAAATGACATTAATAGTAACCGTGATCACGTCCTAACTTTCAGCGGCTTACACAACATCGCAGCTGTGTAAGAGAAACTCTCTCCTTCGTCATTCATCTCTGCCAAGTGCACAGTGTCCCCCATCCCCAGCACGTGGCTCCATACCACTCTGTAAAACACATGTTCACAGGCTACTGTCTTGCACGCACACACACACACACACACACACACACACACACACACACACACACACACACACACACACACACACACCGGCGCGCGTGGCACCTGTCCTCCAGCTCCCGTGTGGCATCAGTGGGAGTAAATAATGAGAGCGGTCAGTGGCGACACGTGAATGGGGGATGAGGAGGAGGAGGAGGAGGAGAAGGAGGAGGGGGAGATGCTGTTGTTGCCATGGCGCCGGTGCTACTTGTATGTACCTTGATGTGCAGATACACACCGTCCTGCCTTTATCACTCCGGATGACACAGCATTGATTCGCATTAGTCTCCAGAACAGCCCTCACTGTTGTCACACTGCTTCTGTCTATAGTAAAGTAAGTAAAGTATATATACATAAAGAGTTTTTCACAGATAAAAATCACAAAGTGCTGTATATAAAATGGGTGCAATAAAGCAGAACATACGAATTCCATGAAATACAGTAAAAGTGAGAAAAGTATTTTGCCAAAAGCTTTCTTAAAGAAAAACGTCTTCAAGTGCGTTTTAAAAGTACTTGTGGAATCGAGTGTGCGGAGGGACGTGGTGCTGCAGCCTGAAAGGACCGGGACCTTCAGGAGACTCTGGCCCGAGGATCGGCGGGTGCGCCCTGAGGTGGAGGGGCGCAGCATGTCAGCACCGTATTGAGGGGCCTGACCATGAAACACCCTGAAAGTGAGAATTATAATTTTAAAGTCAATTCGATGACGCGAACCCTGACGACAACCTTTCACTTGGTCCCCTGCGAGGAAACTTTCACTTCACAGCAATTAACAGTCCCTCAAACTACGTCTAACAATGGCAAGGTACACAAATATCTGTCTGAGGCGATAACAGCAACACTTAATTTAAATGTGTTGTGCCCTATGTTAACAGTCCTGGGTGTCCTCGGGAAATGTTAGTAAAAAACGTTTAGGCCAAAAAAACTAAAGGATGAGTCTAATAATGTAATTTTCAACCTGATACAACAGATCCTGTTAATCTGAGACCATCCATCCATCCATCCATCCATCCATCCATCCATCCATCCATCCATCCATCCATCCATCCATCCATCCATCCATCCATCCATTCATCCATCCATCCATCCATCCATCCATCCATCCATCCATCCATCCATCCATCCAACCATTCATCCATCCATCCATCCATCCATCCATCCATCCATCCATCCATTCATCCATCCATCCATCCATCCGTTCAGGGTTGCAGGATTATGAAACTGAAGTGAAGGGAAAACGTTTTTTGCGTTTTCATTTCAAAAAAAGTTTCTATTTTCCCCACGTTAAAAATCGATGTCCGTTTCCACGAAAAACGGCAGACAAGCTGAAAACTTTATGATTTTCATGTTGAGCCACTAGTGGGTGCTGTTGGTTATTCTTGCAATGAAACCACACACACACATGCAGCAGAGAACAATCTGCTCTTAACGGACGTGATATTTTACTTGGATCACAAATGTAAACATAACAAGTTTGGACTTCCTAAGGGAAATTACTTCATTAATGTACAATATTGCATTTTAATTGAGGGTTAAAGGGCAGAATTTTCCCGGAATGGCAGCATACAAACAAATAATTCCTCCATTTATCTTCTTAATCTCTTTTATAAGCAGTGTTGTGCTAATTACTTTAAATTAATACACGATTACCTTGAATTGTATTTAATTAATTTAAAGGTTTTTCAAACATAGAAAAAGCCCATAGATCTTCCAGAGAACAGATTAAATTGTAAAGATTACCAATAGGATGTAATGTAATATTGTTTTAAGTTAAAAAGAAAAAAAAACTAAACCAAATTTAGATGATTTGAAATTAAAACTGTTATTTATGAATTTGACATTATGAGGATATCAACCTGCATACGTGAAAAGGCTGACGTGTGATAAATTAGGTTTTCATGCTCTGCAAATTTACAATGACGGAATTTTAAATGTGAAAGAAAATGTGATTAAATGCAATTAACTGTGTGATTAATGTATTACAACACTGGCCACAAGGCAGAGGTTATGAAGCACAACAAAATAAAGGGGAAATTATCAAATTCAACAAAGAAACAAGAGATGAGAAGGTGACTTTTGTTTGTGTGTAAATCAGAGTGAAGACAAAGAGTGCTGTTATACCATGTTGGTCAAAAATCGAATCAGTGTTCCTTCTTTTCTCAGGAGTTTCAAGTGTCTGATTCCATATTTCTGTGTTGTTTAGTCAAGAATAAGTACTAAAACAGTGTCATTCAATGTCAGAGTCTGATGTAAGTGAAGTGAAGATGCAGTGAAACTAATTTCTATGATGGTAAATAACCTTTTTGTTTTCACTGAAACGGATTTGGAGTCACTGTGGATGATGCGTCATGTCTGAGTTCACCACAAGATGGCAGTGTAAAGTCTGCATCAGATAAAACTCAGACTGGAGATTTCATGCGCATGCACTTTGTATGAGGAGCCTTTTCTCAGCTTCTCCTTTTTATTTTATTTTAATATATATAATTAATTATACTGATGATGATGCTATTTATAAGAAATGTGCCCTCAATCACAGCATTGTGACTGGAACTAAATATATGAGCTCTACTGGTTGAAGGTTCACACTTCTTCTACACTTCATCCACCTTAAGGTTGCTGGAATCAGCTCCAGTAACAAGACTTCTGGCTGGACAGGGAACACGTCCAAGGTGCAGGAGGCCTTCCTCCCTTTCTGTCAAAGTCTTGGTCTCGGGTCTCAGGACGCTCTGGTCTTGAGTCGGTCTCAGGACGCTCTGGTCTTGACTTGGTCTCAGGACACTCTGGTCTTAACTTGTCTCAGGACACTGTGGTCTTGACTCGGTCTCAGGATGCTCTGGTCTTGACTTGGTCTCAGGACACTCTGGTCTTGGTCTTGACTTGGTCTCAGGACGCTCTGGTCTTGAATTGGTCTCAGGATGCTCTGGTCTTGGTCTTGACTCTGTCTCAGGACGCTCTGGTCTTGAATCGGTCTCAGGATCCTCTGGTCTTGGTCTTGACTTGGTCTCAGGACACTGTGGTCTTGACTTGGTCTCAGGATGCTCTGGTCTTGGTCTTGACTTGGTCTCAGGACGCTCTGGTCTTGACTCGGTCTCAGGATGCTCTGGTCTTGACTTGGTCTTAGGACACTCTGGTCTGGACTTGGTCTCAGGACACTCTGGTCTTGGTCTTGACTTGGTCTCAGGACGCTCTGGTCTGGACTTGGTCTCAGGACACTCTGGTCTTGGTCTTGACTTGGTCTCAGGATGCTCTGGTCTTGACTTGGTCTCAGGACACTCTGGTCTTGGTCTTGAATTGGTCTCAGGACACTCTGGTCTTGACTCGGTCTCAGGACGCTCTGGTCTTGGTCTTGTCTTGGTCTCAGGACACTCTGGTCTTGGTCTTGAATTGGTCTCAGGACACTCTCGTCTTGAATCGGTCTCAGGAATATTTGATTTCTGACATGTTGTTGGTTATAATAGAGCTTAAGGTTCAGACAGAGTAACACTCCTGTAATCCACTGTAAACTCTCTCACACGCAGCCTCCGTGCCTGGTAGAAAGAATATTTCACAATAAATGCATTGTGGTGGACAGCTGTTGACAATAAAAGCACGTATGATTTTGCATTAAATCTCATTTTATGATTTTCAGCCGTCTTCATCATTTATCCATGAACCTTAAGTGTCGGGGCGAAGCGGAGTCATGATGCCAATAAGCGCTCTTGTCAAAGTTTTATGGTAACCTCTGCAGGCCGCGATCGATCTACGAGGATTACTCACAAATCAGTTCCTACGCTCGCGTTGCCGCTGCTTCTGGGAAAGTGTTACTAATTAGGATGTAAAGACTGACTTTGTTCTTCTCCGCTGTGACTCACCGGGTGACTGTTTGGCACCGTGTTAGAACAGAGTCATGCAGTGAAATGGGATATAATGTCAATTAGCTCCAGTAGTAACAGTCTGTGTGAGAGAAAAAAATAAATCTGATTCTCTTCAACAAAATTACACGTACAGACACATTGGCTATTCACAACTTCACTGACAAGGATCCTCAATAAACAGGTGACATACAGTCACCCATACATCCGTAAGTAAGCCATTACGATACAGAAACTAATTTTAAAGAAAGGAAAATTACACAAAAACTGGGTCACATCAGAGAAGATTACACTCGATCGAGTGGGTAAAGCTATAAGGAAAAGACGCTGAAGACAAATTCTGAATATTTTCTATCCTGTGGAAATATTTATAATTTTCTAAATAGTTCTAGTGGTCAGCACTGTCCCCAAGAGTTCAATTTGAGCTTTGGGCCTTTCGTTATGCAGTTTGCATGTTCTCACTGCATGTGTCCAAACACTTAAGTTTAAGGCCGATTTGTGACTCTAGACGTGTGTGAATATGTGTGTCTGTGTGGTTTCCTGCTCAGCTTGTACCCCGCCTTCACTCATGGCTCAGTTGCACTGCTCTTAAGTTATTTAAAATCATTTTTTTTAAAAAAGGACAGCTGTAAAGAGTTAGTCACAAACAGTAAGGAGAATACTGAAATAGAAGATTTCTTCCCAAAGAGAGAAAAAAAAAACAAACATTGAAAAATGTCCGATCAAATAAACTTGACTGTAAGTCGGATTACAGAATAGAAAAAGAAAAAAGACAGACACACGCCTGGTCATGTATATTTTGCAGAGACGGCCCATCCAGCTTTGAGGAATACCTTCGCCGTAGAGGTCGACGTTGAGCAGCGTCCACAGTGACTGACTGTGTCAGGTTTTCTGACTGACCTTTGAATCGGGAGCGGATGCACCCGCGAGGTTTCACCAATCAACACTGGCTGTCAAACGGGTGTCAGAGCTCACACTCCCCTCTCCATCATTCCTGCTTGCATGCCACCGGGATAACACCTCTGGCTCCACTCAAAGTGCGCCTAATGAGGTGACGTAGCCGGCTGTACCCGCCAAACTGGCTCAAAAAAAGACATTTTGCTCATGTGTTTGGAGAAAGTTTGGTCACTCTCACTTAAATCAATGAAGAAAACCAAAATTTAAAGCACCTGACTGGTATCCTGATCAACTAGTCACTCTTTTTGGGAAAAAATATCTGGTATTTGAATCACCAATAATTGACATCCTGTGCATAATAATTGAGGAAGGGTCACTCTATACATGTTGCCAGTCCAGCACACAGCAACACACACACACACACACACACACACACACACACACACACACACACACACACACACACACACACACACACACACACACACACACACACACACACACACACACAGCCAATCAGGAATCACCAATCAATTAGCCAGTCGTTTGATTCGAGGAGAAAACTGATGCCTGCACGGCAAGAACATGCAAACTTCACGCAGACGGACCTGCGATCAAAGCAGAATCTTTTCACTCTGAAGCATGAGCGCTAACCACTACACACTTTTGGATAAAGTTCATTTTTACTGATATTTTTCTGATTCTGTTGTCAGAACTCATCTCTTACGAGATGGATGTTAGGGGATCCCAAGTTGTTGTTTTTTAGGCTTGCCGTAACTAAATGCATCTTTTCGGACATAAAAATACTGGCAACATCCAATCTTACCTTCTGTACATCCTTCATTGAAAGAAAGCTGTATTTTTCTTTTCCTCAATCCCAATGTCTGTAAATGAAACGTATACATCAGGATATACACTATCGAAGTGCAAAAACGCCACGGGAAGCCTTTGATATTTTTCTTATTTCATATTCTAAAATCGTAAAGCTTCTTTAGATTGGGATACACAATACAAGCATTATGCAAAACAATGTCCTGAAGTCACAGGGATCCAAGTAATCAGCGGAGCTTGTCTGAGGCAGTGACCTCCAGGTGTGGACAGTACCACCAACCATCCAAGCACTGGAGAAGATCCACTCAACAACACAGCACCACTATAGAAGGTCTCCTGGGAGAGAAGAACCTATGTAGTCCTGCTTCCTCCTTGCTTTCCGAGCATGCTTTTAGTTCAAGTGGCAATACTGTGTCATGTCAAAAAACTTTAGAAGAATGGTATGGTGACCTTTGAGGACAGATCAAAAATAAACTCAGTTGTATGAGTCAGACGCCTACGAAGACCACCGGTCATAAAGGTAATAAGGAAAGCAAAGAGCCTGTAGATGTCTGCCATGATTTGTCTCTTTTTTGGTGTGGCAGTAGATTTTAATACAGATTTCTGCTGCATTAAGGTGTTGAGGCTCACTCCATCAAACCACTTTGGGGAAACGAGTTTCCAGTTGGTAATTTAGTCAAAGTGTAGGAATAAAGATGGGAACCAGCCAAAGTAAGCAATTTTCTGGTTGACGAACTGGCAACAAGACAAAGGGAGACAAGGACTATTTATACATGACGTAATGGAGAACAGGTGAAACCAGTCGAGGAAAAGATAATCACAGTAGGGAGGAAAGCAGGAAGTCAAGTCTCAGGCCATGTTTACGCGTACCAGGGTATTTGAAAAAAAACGGTGGTATTTCTCTGCGTTTGGGCCACACATTTACACATAAATGCAGCCACGACTCACCACAAACGATAATTGTTGAAAACTCCCGCCACAGTGGAGATCTGGATAAACTCTGTGTCTCTGGTTGCATCTAAAGAGGGGTAGGCGGATATTTACGTCACCAATCAGGACGCCATGTTTTCTTTTCCGACAAGGATTCTGATTGGCTATCATAGCTTCACGCTTCTTGTTACACTGCCCCCTACAGGTTTGGCATGCTGGGAGCAGCTCTGAACGAGGTGTACATGCGGGTCTGTGCAAATAAAGATTATTTTTTTTAAACGTAGAGGGGGAAATATGCGCTTTTTTAAAACCCAGGTACGTGTAAACGTGGCCTTATGCTGCCTTCAGTCTTCACTCTGCGCTGGACCGTAGCACTCCAACAGTCAGCGTCGCTAGTCATGGTTATGTTCTCCTGCTCGATCTGCTTCTCTCTGCCTGCGGTTGGAAGATGCGCTCTGCCTGGCACTCATCAGCTCTCCAGTCGGCCTCTGTGAATCTCTGGATCAGCTCTGTGACTCACCCTGCTCCAGTCAGCCTGAAACCTGCTCTGCTCACTGCTGCACAGCCTCGCCCGCCCGCCCACCAGTAAGCAACTAACCCCTGACGAAACCATCCTGTCCATCGACTCAGCTCCCGCTCAGCTCTGTGAAACTCGTGGGAGATCAATGAGCTCTGCATCCAGCTCAGATTGACTCGACTCAAGTTAATCACTCAGCCTGGTCCCCCTCAACTCGGGAAGAACAACCTGGACCTTTATCCCCAATCCCTCTGTACTCAAGACCCAAGTCTAGAGCTTTAAGTTAAATAAATCAAATTTTTGGGAATCTCAGTACTGCCTCCTGCTTGTCTGAGCCTCTGACTGCCCCCATAACATTCACCCGAATTGCATGAAATATTCAGATGATTTGTCATCATCCAAGGACCAAATCGATTAGATTTTGGGACGTTAATAGCGAACCGTTACCGAATAAATCCCCCCAAAATTGCGGAAAAAATATCCAATTCCCAACGGATGGGAGTGGCACGTCATGGAGCTCAGCGTCTGTTGCCATGGAGACGCTCCCTCTTCAGTGTTTCACACAGTGACGTAGCTACCTGACCGACCTAGTTCGCATCGATATGAGCTAACGGCTATCACGCTACCGATGCTAACTCTGTTCCGCAAACAAATGTGGCGTTGGCGAAGGTCTGCGCTCTACCAGGAGTGTAGTTCTAGTTTACTTTGGTTTAAGTATCGAGCATCAGTTTCATTTGTTTCAATCAATGGGAAAGAATTAGGCACGTAATCAGACTTTGGAGGGTCTCTGTTGGTAGATCCAGCTGTTTCAGACCAAGTATGGCTGCCAGTCTGGTTAGTGGGTCCCAGTTGGATTCCCGGGCCCACCGCCAGTGGAGGGCCTTGCTGTCCTCTGCCTCACGCTGACTGTACTGCCCGGCCACTGCGTGTTAATAAAAGTCATCCGTCTCCCACCACATGTCTGATTAGACGTTAAACCAGGCAGCTCCGCTGTGGGAGGAAGACGATGATGATGTGCGCCCAGATACACCTCGGTGAACACTTTACACTGACATGACTTGATAGAATTCACAGCTGCAGTCTCTTTGTGCAGGAGGGTCGTTAGTTTGGTCGTTGTCCTAATGAGGTATTCAAATAAACACCAAAAACATCTGTGGCTTTGTGACATAGAAGCACCAGTGTGTCGTTTAAAGCCTGAGCCGAAGCTGCAAATGCAATCGTGTTGATGCCGTTGCCTCACTGTGGGATTGCAATACTCCTGTGACCCTCCTCGAATTGTGCTGTAGTGTAAAGCTAACGAGTGGACCTGGCAGGTCACTGCAGCCTGCGCTGTAGATATGGACAATTGTCGAGGTTAAGGCCCCGTTTACACAATGTTTCAAGTGAAAACGCATCTTTTTTGTGTTTATAATTCAGAAAAATTTCACAGCAACGTTTTCAAAACGATGTCCCTTCATACGGAAGCAGCAGAAACGCTGAAAATCATGTCGTTTTCTTATGACGCCACGAGTTGGCGCTGTTTGTTTTTGTAAGAAAACCACACACACATGCAGCAGAGAGCCATATTCTGTAAACATTAACAATGGGCGTACACAGACACGTTGGTGGACAGATGACGGCATTGTTACGGTGACTGTCAAAATAAAACTACCAAATCTCAGGAGAATATGGACTGAGAGTCATGACACCACGGAGAAATTGTTCTCATTGTCCTTCTACTAAGCATGTTCAGAACTCCTAGTTACTACTGCAGTAGTGTGCATACGCAGTAGCAGCGTCTTAGACAAGTTAGACAAGTTTAACAGAGTCAGAGAGTTTGCAAAAATTTGCATTATCGGCTCAGAAAATCTTCCTTCACCAACATCCAGATTATAGAGCGGCTGTCTCCCTTTAACATCTAGATTAAAGAGCATCTGTCGCCCACTAACATCCAGATTATAGAGCACATTTGTCGCTTTAACATACAGGTTATAGAGCATCTCCCCCCAGGAAAATCCAGATTATAGAGCATCTTCCTCCCACTAACATCTAGATTATAGAGCACCATCTCCCCCTAACATCCAGATTATAGACCATCTTCCTCCCACTAACATCCAGATTATAGAGCATCTTCCGCCCACTAACATCCAGATTATAGAGCATATTTGTCCCTTTAACATACAGATTATAGAGCACCATCTCCCCCTAACATCCAGATTATAGACCATCTTCCTCCCACTAACATCCAGATTATAGAGCATCTTCCGCCCACTAACATCCAGATTATAGAGCATATTTGTCCCTTTAACATACAGATTATAGAGCATCATCCTCCCACTAACATCCAGATTAAAGAGCATCTTCCTACTGACTTTATATGAGCCTGACCAGTGAATCAGCTAAAGTGCCAAACCAACACCACAATAGCAAACTGCTTTCAAGTAGTTATATTTAGCGCTCAGCCACTCCAAGAGATTATTGTCAAACACTAACCTCACTCTTATTTCTTCAAAATCAAATCAGAAGAAAGTCACATAGAGAGACGACGCTGATGTTGTCTCGCACTTTCTCCAGAAACAAACCAACTAGAAAAAAAAACAAAAAAAACAACAAACCAAAAGAACCCAGAAGTAATTTGATCACAAATCGCGGTTGTTGAGAAGTGTTGAGCGATGCCCTTTGACTTGAGTGTGTTTTCATGTTCCCCCGAGCAGCACTTGAGCTGCATCGACCCTGAGAGACGGGATGCGGCGGGTCGTTTTAAAGGTGAGGTGTGCGGGCCGGCCGGCCTGAGTTATGGGGTTAATAAGGCGAACGGCGCCTCTCATCAGCAACAACAACAACAAAGTGATGTGGCCTCGCTCATTAAGCGCAGAGCTTGATAAACACTGCGAGTGATAAAAGAAGACGGTGAGACATTCAGAATCCTGTGAGAAGGTCTCTCAGTGTCTGTGTATTGATTTTCACATTTTTAAAGTCAGATTAGCTTTATTACATGAGTTTGCACTGGAAAAAAAAGTCCCTAAATGTCCATATAGAACAAGGGCATATGCTTGTTTTCCTGCACCATATTCCGGTTTGTGTGTGATTGACTCTTCACAGGCTGTTGTCACAGTTTGCGCCTGAGTCAGCAGGAGGGAGGCATTTGGTAAAATGGTTAAAAAAAACAAAACAACAATATTCCCCAGCTCAGAGACATGCAGGCAAACAAATACCGATATTTTATCGTTCAGAAAAACATTCAGAAAAGACAAAAAAAAATAAGTCAAGACGGGTAAAACATAATCCATGAAAGTTTTTCTAGAAAAGGAGTGAGAGCTATAATCCAACTGCAAAAAATGGTTCAAAATCTAATAAAATGTTTACCTTCATATTACCTTTATATCATGAAACTTCAATGCAACATAAGACCGTTTTTGTAGATATGTCTGAACTTTACAACTTTATGCTCGGTGTTATTTTCAATGCAAAGGTGAAACATGTTTTATGGCGCCATATGCATTTTTAATTTTAAATTTTTTTGGTGGAAAATACCCCAAATGTCTGTTTTGGTCATGAAGGTTGTAGACCTCAGGTTGCAGATGCAGACATCATGTTTTAAGAAGGAACGTTCCGTGCAATCAAACAACAATTTTTTAAAAGAACATGGCAGCAAATCAAGCACACACACACACGCACACACACACACACACACACACACACACAGATAGACAGAGGCAGCAATCAGGGAGACACCAGAACATCTCAAAACATTCATAATAATAAAGCAGCAGAAAAGCAATCAGCATAAAAAGCAGACTGGAAACCACCAGACTGCTGGGCATACTCCCACCGTGGCCTCGCTGCTGCAGTTACACAGGGGAGGCGAGGCGAGGCAAGGCGAGGCGAGGACGTCAACCTGGATGTGACCACGGGGAGGTGAATCAGGAGCGCATGGGGAGGGTAATGGGCCATTCGTGTGGAGGATTGTATCATGCATCATATTGTCCCGGAACACGAGCAGTCATAGAGACGCAATGATGATAGTAAGAAAAGGAAAAGGGAACTAAAGCAGGACTCCAAAAGGAAGAAAAAGTCCAGGAAAAACTGGGAGAGGAAAGGGAAGAGATCAAAAAACTAAATGGAGGTTGCAAATACAACTCCAGGTACTTGAAAATATACTCAACAACTGTTTAAAATACTCCACGTGTTAATTAGTTTTTAATAAATGAGTTCATCCTCCAAATGTAGCACGAGTGTTGTATTGCTTATATTTTACTTAAAAAACAGTACTGTCACTGATTACACGAGATTACTCAGACTATCTGATACCTGTCAACCACGGAATGTTCAATTGTAATTTCTTATTGTATCCCATAGGACAATGACTCTTATTTTGGTTAAAATATACTAAAGTAAAAGTATCTATAGAAACTCATCTGTATTTTAGTAACTTTTTAATCATTAAATTCTTAATCCAGGGAACAATTAAGTGTATACTGAATGACAATTGCTATATTTGTACTTAAATACCAGCAGAAACACTGTTTACACGACGTTTCAAGTGAATCGTTGTTCCATTTTCGTTTCGGGAAAGTTTCACGTTTGCACGGCGATGTTTTGAAAACAATGTAATTTCCATGTTGGGCCACTGGTGGGCGCTGTTGTTTGTTTTTTGTGATGAAACCACACAGACGCAGCAGGGAACAATACGCTATAAACATTAACAATGCACTCATACAGACACGAATCTCTGGTCGACAACGTCAGCCCTCGGATGAGAAGCGCGTTCGTCGCCTTGATATTGGTGATGAAGGTTTGGATCTGACGCTGCTTTAATGAGCGTTGTAAGGAACGTATGTAATTCTCACCTGGACCGAGGGAGATGAGAGGTTAAAGGTCAGATGATGAGGCGAGACGGGGGCGGTCTGAGCCGCTCACAGACCTACACTGTTACCTGAGCTGTAGTTAATCAAAAAGAAAGACATTCACCACTTTAACTTATTGGCAATTCCTACCAAAGAATCCTTGACAAGATGGAACATTGTTGAGGAAATACACACCATGGACAAATGGACTAAGAATAAGAAGGTGGAACACCCACCCAAACCTGTATCTATTTTTCTACTTTTTATTACGTGTTGGGTTTTTTTGTAACTTACTTAAAAATGGCAGAATGTAAATCTGAAGAAATGCCGTCCGCCATGTGGCATCAGAGCTGTTCCATCACGGACAAAAACCATGGATGTAAACATGAAACTACGCAGAAATGAAAATCAAGGCTATAGACTTTCTTGCAGGGGGAAGAAAAACACAGAGCTTTAAAGATCTCATGAAAATTGATACCTGGACTTCCTGGAAAAAAAAGCTGTTAATCTCTGGTGGTGACTTCATGCAGGACTATAAAAAAAAAAAAAGCCTCCCACACCTCTGAATCACCTCTGACATCCAATACTATTCCTTCCATTTAAATGTTGTTGCTCTCTTTCTCTCTCACTCACTTGGTCCAGCAGAGCTTTTGTAAACAGGATTATGGACTCAGGTCTAACTGTTCTGTTCCTGCTACGAAACAGAAAACAGCAACAAGTGGCGCGAGCAGCGAGCGTTACATTATAAAACCGCTAAATGAAAGAACCCGAGCCGTAATCATGAATGAATGCAGTCAAAAAGCTCAATTCAGGAGCCAAAACAGTCATCGATTCCAGAGGATGGGAAGGCAAAACAGAGTAAAACAGGCTGGAACGGGCCGGACCTGCAGCGGGTGGGGAGGAGTGAGTCAGAAAAAGCGTCAGGAACAGATTGATAGACTTTTCTAAAAGAAGGTCAGCTGTGTTGTAATGGACGCTTCACACCACTGAAAACAAAGAGGCCAAAGAAAAAAACAAACAAACTAGCAACTACAACTGAGTACTGAATTTCAGTACCTCAAGCTGGAATCAGCAGGCTGGAGAAAGTTATTATGCTCAATATATATACACACATATATATATATATATATATATATATATATAGACCCAGACTAGATTAGTATTGATTGTGGTCTAGACAACCCAAAGTAAAGTCCACATACTGTATGTGGATGCCAGGTCCTGGAAGGTTAAAATGAACAGAAATTGCTTAAAAACAACATTCCGACTTCATAATAATTTCTGCTATATATTATATTATGTATATATTATATTAAAACATATCATACTCTGAAATAATAAAAAAGATTATTGATCTAAAAAACAAAAAAACAACAGTCTTCAGTGTTGACAATAATCCAGCCAACTGCTGCTCAACCCATAATAATGTCCACATATGTGGACACCAGGTCCTTATATATATATATATATATTTGTTGTTTCCTCTTGACTCTTTCTTCTCCTGCAGCCGATTTGACGACGGTAATCAGAGACCATCATGTGTGATTGGTCTGAGCAAAAACAAAGGAAATAGGAATGATTGAGTCACAAACAGACCGTCCTGATAAAGAAAACAGGATTGCTCGTTCTTGTAGTTCTGTCCGCTTTTATAATTTCTTTTCCCAGATCAAGACAAGCGTTTTTTTGTTTTGTTTCCGTCTTAAGAGTTACAATTTAGAAAACAGGTGAAACGTCCTGTTTACTCTCCCCGAGCTTCATTTACGTCTGAAGAATCTCCGAATAGCTTCGTATCCGTCGAACGCCTCGTAAATCTGTCACGATCCAGAGACACTCTGGATTAGGTTGCGTTCCCCCCCCCCCGTTTCCATGGAGACGGAGTGTTTACGAAACATTCTCAAAAAGCTGCATTGCCAATGTCGCGTAAACGGACCGACAAAACGCTCCGGAACTTTTGCGTTTCCACATGAAAACGCCCGTCTCCTTTCAAAGCTTTTTTACTGAGTCGTGTTTAACAAACGTGACTCCGTCTCTTTCTCCGTCATCCCCACAGTGAAGTAGACAGTAAGTAACACGAGGTCACTAACGTGTGTAGTTCACAGCGACTCTGTGATAAAACACCCCAGAATCAATCGCCGAAATACGGAAAACATCCAAATCCTCCGTTGTTCCCGATGGTGTGAATGAAACAAAAAAGACCTGCCGCCGTTTTTCTCCTGCGTTCACAAATAAAAACAGCTTTGGAACATTTTGTGAAATGTCACCGTCAGAAAAGGAGATTGATTAAAATCGCGGCGCTGATGACGGGAGGCCTGCTTCTCGTGGAGTTCAGGAAGTGACTCAAAGCAGCTTCTTTTAAGAGTTTCCGTTAAACCTTTATTGCAATTGATCAACACTGTTCTGTTTGGCTTCGTTCTCCATGTCTGGTGACTTTTCCCTGTTTAATTTAAACAAATACAGATAAATATTGTAAAAAATACAATATAAATGTACTTTTCTTTCTGATTGATGCAGAAATCCAGTGAGAAATTTATTGAATTTATACTTTTTCGGACACAAACAGTGAAATTTGTCTAATTTCTTGGTCAGTAAATCTATTTAATCTATTTTATCATGAGTAAATGTCAAATAAATGACGCATGTTTAAATATGCCACTGTCGCAAACTACATAAATTAAACCAAGTAAGTAAGTTTATTCACTTCATATTTTATCTTCTTATTTTATAGCACTGTATAAATCCTCCTTTTACATTTACTTACTAGAAATATCACCATTGTGTACGTTTTATATAGTTTAATGTGCCAATGAGCATTAACCTCAAAGCCATGCTGTCAGGGTGAGTGCAACAGCTCTAGATGAAGTTTTCTGGACATTCTCACTGTATTTTGCACCAGAAGGTTTCATTAAAACTGGTTTCATGTTGAGATTGTCTTTGTGACAATAAGGACATTTCCGTCACATACACCCTGGTTCTGTATGTTCTTTGAAAGTTCACATTTAAAGATTATTATGGCACTATCTTACCGGACAGGCTCACTCAAGATGAAATTGATGTGAATGTGGATTAAATTGCGTTTGAACCTCCCGATTTAGAGCAACTGATGGGGAACCGAGGGGCTTGGAAAGAGGAGCCGCACATTCATGAAGTATTATAAAGTCGCTCAGTGTTTTATTCGTTATCCATTAAAAAGAAAAAGTCCAGTCATATCCGTGTGTGTGTGTGTGTGTGTGTGTGTGTGTGTGTATGTGTGTGTGTGTGTGTGTGTGTGTGTGTGTGAGAGAGAGAGAGAGAGAGAGAGGGAGACGCGCGTAAAAGGCGCGTTGGATTTGCGCAATCGTCCCGGAGCGTGATTGGCCACTTGAGGGAAACCCCGTCAGCCGAGTAAAGTTGCGTGCTTTTAAACTGAGGGACATTGTACTCAGACCACAACACCGGACCGGCGGGAGTGCACGTCAGCTATCCGAGCCGAGGAGAACCGAGCCGAGACGAGCAGAACCGAGCGGAGCGAGCAGAGGAAGCGCTGCAGACATGACGGTGCCAACTGAGAGACTACTTTTTCTTCTATGTCTATTCGCTTTTTTTGGATGTTGGAAGTTAATAGGTAGGTGATAATGAGATTAACGCTTATTTTTTTTCTTAGTCTTGATCTGTTGATTAGCTCCTTTTGAATAAATTGTAAAACCTGTCAAATTCGCGCATCATCATCACATTATAAACGCATGGATTCTAATATATATTTTTTAATGCATATCAAGGCTTTTACTACGGTTATATTGGACTTGTCAGAGCAAGTCACTGCAACTTGCACCAGAAATTACATTTTTACGCAGGAGTGCCGCAACCGGGACTCGAACCCGAGTTCCCCAAACTCATAGTGCGACTGAACCATGCGCATATTTCTGCAAATAGATAATAGAAATGGTACAAACCGTACAATTTCTAATAGATTACTGAATGTATTTGAGAACAAAGTGAAAGATTAAGATCAGATACAAGGGTGTGTTTGCGTAAATATTCAATCAATTGCCTCGTTTTACATTAGAATGACGTTTTCACTTAAAATAGTCTTAAATAGCGTTTAAATGATGATATAGCGTACTTTTTAAGGGTTATTTCTTTGCAATTGAATCATTTGCCGGTGGTTTATATATGTTTATGAGGTCATTTCGATAGATGAATAGACATTTATACAATGTCTTCAAGATAAGCTTTGTCCCTTTTTCCACATGTTAATTAAAAACAAAACATTTGGAATTTTACTTACCTAAATACGCGCAATCCTAGTATATGCCTGCACTTTAATATGTGACCACAAATGGACTTTCATTATATAAAAGGCGATTTCACTACTTTCTATGAGTTACTTGTTAATTGGATGGATATTCCTGAAGTGACAAGGTGGTTCATTATTCTTCAATAATGACTTGGTAATAGGTCACCATGTGCACGTTTGCAGGTCATTAATTAAAGGTCACGTGTTTTTTCTCCCCATATTACAGCCATTAGCGCCACACTTGTAAACGTACATGATTTCTTTTTTAAGTTATATTTTTAGCATTAATTCTGTGGGATGATTGTAAATCTGAGTTTTAATCATTTATAAATAAGACGGTACTGGTGAGTGCAGCAGCAGAAAAACGCAAATATTTAATACATCTTTTGAAGAATATCCAGATTTATTCTATATTTAAATCGATATTTAGCAAAATTTCAACCAACCCCAGACAGTTTGTATTTGGTTTAATATATCAAATAATAGTTTAACATTCCACCGTATTGTTTTTATCATGATTTGTTTTCAATATAAAAAAAAAACTGTATATTTTCTGGCTGCTGCACTCCTGAGGCTCTCTGGCGCCCCCCAGAGGAGCCCCCCTCACACTTTAAGAAACACTGTTCTCACCTGATCCTGCAGGGATGCTCATCAACACACCTGAAAATACAATAGTTCAACCTTTAGCGTTACTGGAGGAAAGTTACAGCACATTTTAAGTCTTATCAATTCTCTTCCTCGATTATACAAGTGAAATAAAAACTCGTTTAGAATGTGTAACATCACATCATCGAGACCGCATTGGAATCCATTTAATTTTAAAGAAACATATAAAAGCACATAGTTCCACTTCTACTAGTTTCATGCGCATGGAGGATGTGTTTGTCTGTCGTTTTAACGTGATCTTAGTTTAAAAGCTCTGATGAATCAGCCTGATTCTGCAGACTGTGTGTCAAACACGCGGCTCGTGGACCAAAACCGGGTCCAATCTGACCCACAGAGCGAATGTGTGTGTGTGTGTGTGTGTCCGTGTCCACTGATGGCTGCAGAAACCTCAGCGATATCATGCTTTGTTGTGTTGTTAGTGTCATCCTCCCACATATATGAGTCCAGGGTGTCTGCAACCTGCACTGTGCACCGCATCAGTGACTGCACCTGGAAAATATGAGAACTGTTGGCACCTGATGTGAATATATGCACAGTGGACATCAAATTCTGTAGCAGCACTTCTGATTTCAAACAAACAGGCAAACATCAGGACATCATATTCTGGTTTTTGTAGGGAACACAATACGTAGTTGAATTAGACTTAATAGCGTGTGGGAACTGGAAGATAAGTCAATCCAATTTATTTTTGATTGTTTTTTATCTTTATTTCTGTTAACTATTTATTGTGAAATTGACTGGAACTTTATTTACTCTGGAATATCATCTCTTCCTATATACATATATATATATATATACAATCAAACTTTATTTGCGTAGCACTTTTCATAAATGCTTTTGCAACACAAGGTGTTTTGAAAACTTCAAAAAGAGAAATAAAACACAATAAATGTCAACAAATGACATAAAAGCAACAGTTTTTTAATTCTAAAAGGTTAGAAAAGTTTAAAAGGAGTATTTAAATATCATTTAACAACATTTGAAGTATATATAAATTGTGCTAAAAAAGAGTTTCTACATGCAGAAACAGTAAATAAGGAATCGTATTTTATTAAATCCCTGCCGATTATGTTGATATACTGATTTCTTCATGCTCTATCACTTCTTGGTGAGTCATGCATTCAATCTGTTTGTAAACTTTGTGAATATTGATTCATATGTCGGTGAGGTTTTAGTCTATTTATCTTCATTATTGTGTTTAAGATTTATTTCTTTTCAGCATTTACCTGTAAACGCTTGATCTATGATTATTTTTGCTCTATTATTCATGAAAATATCTGAAAATGAGCAAAAGACAGACGACAAAAACAGTCAAACTGAATTAGGATGAAGTCACTTTGTTAATGACTTTAATCAAGATTAAGTAAATAACTAGATAAATATGAGGACTAGATTGTCGGTTATATAAGTGTTGATGAAAACAAAGTCGTTTAATTCCTTTGAAAGTAAATGTGTCTATGGTTTTATGACCAATATAGTGTTACGTCTTCTTCTGTTCTTTCTTTTTTCTTTCTTTTTAAATCAGCTTTATTTACTTTGTTTTATTTAAGTGTTGAACTTTCAGTGTTTATCTGTAAACACACCAAATTCACATTTTTGTCTGTTATTAGACTAACTTCATGTTTTGGATGCTCACAATTTATAATTTAAAAATACTATTTCAAATTTTTATATTTTCTTCTTCTTTGACTTGAACCTCAGTTGCTTTTTCTTCTATTTTCCTCTTTTTTATTTTTTAAAATTTTTTAAATGGTAAATTTTTTGGGTCTTTTTATATTTTCTTTCTTTTTCATCTTTTCTTTTCTTTTCTTTTCTTTTCTTTTCATTTTTATTGCTTTCTTTATTAAAATCTTTTCTAGTTTTTTCTCTTTTATTCCCTTTTTTTCTTTTTCTTTTCTTCTTATCAGTCCTCATATGTAAGCATGCATTTTTTAAAAAGATAATAAAACCTCTTATGTGTCTCACGTGACAATTTAAGAATATTTAAAAAAAACATTATTGAGAGAAAGCTTCAAACATTCACTGTTAATTTTAAAGTTTATGAATATTGTGCTTTAAAAAAATCCCTTTAAAACCTTTAACGGTGGAGCGCACACACAGCTCAAGTATAATTAATATTAAATCAAAATGTCACAATAAATAATCCTGAAAAAGATTAGCTGCTTCAGTTCAACATCAAATTTTTTAACAAATTGTTTTATTTTATTTTTTTGATTAATCCAGATGCTCATCCTCTGGATCTGTGGGAAGACGGAGTGCAGCTAAGAAGGGTAAGAATTCAACTTTAATTCAATAATAATCTTCATCCAATCATCCCTTCATCAATCAAACCTTTTAGGTATCTGAGAAAATCTTTAATTTCATCTTTTATTTATTGGACATTTGTTTCCACAATCATACAGGCATAAAGTAAAAATGGTGATAATAATAATAATAATAATAATAATAATAATAATAATAATAATAATAATAATAATAATAATAATAATAATAATAATAATAATAATAATAATAATAATAATTTGTAAATGCACTTTACATTTGAACAATCTCAAAGTACTACAAGTTTAAAAGGAATGTTTTTTTTTTACAAATTTTAAAGGTAAAAAAAGCTCAAAAGAGAATCCACAAAAGACCTCAAAGGAAATGCTTTATTTTTTTTAAAAAAAAAGGAAAGTTTTAAGATTTGTTTTAAAAGGTGTCTTGTCGGTGTAAGATGTAATCGGTGTTACCGACTTCAACCATCAGTGGTCTTAATGTTCTGGCTGGTGACTCAGAGTGGGCTTCCCCCCGCAGGTTCGAGGGATCCAGAGCGAAGACTCGAGCGATGTGCTGTGGACGGACCAGAACGAGGTAGCCGAGGCCACACGTGCTCCACGGGGCTCGTCCATAGATACAACTGGACTTTGTCGTTCTGTGATTTAACGTTCGTTTGTGTTTCCTCCACAGGAGCAAGTCCAGAACGTCTTTAAAAGAGTAGGTGTTCCCTCCCTTTTTTCTGTGCTTGGTTGCGCTCATTTTCTGACATTTGTTGAGCAGCAGCTTATTGATTGGTTCGTCTCTTCTTCCCAGTTCCTGTTTCATTATTCGAAAGCGCGAAACTCTGTCGGAGCTTTACAGCAAGAGGTGAGAACAGAAGCACACAGGAAGCAGCAGCGGAGGCTGTCTGTCACTCCATCTGTGCGAAAACACTTTAATTCAACATCAACGAAGGTTAATATTTGTCATAGTTTCTAAGAGCATCAAAATAAAACAGAATATTTAGTTTTAAAGTTCCTTCGCTCTGTGGTCCTATAAAGGGTTAAATCACTTTCCACTTCAATCTGCAGGAAGTCGGTCAACACAGACTTAGGCCTCGTTTACGCAACGGAACAAATGAAAACACATTGTTTTTTAAAAGTTTCGTGTTTGCGCTGCAACTTTTTGAAAACGGTGCAGAAGACAGTGTAGTTAGCTTGTTGGGCCACTAGTTGGCACTGTTGTTTTTGTAACAGCCACACGCTCTAAACGTCAGCGAAGGGAAAACACAAACACTCCAGTGGACAGACGACCAAGCTGGATTGTTTTTACGGCGACCGTCAAAATAAAAGTACCTGGAGAAAATGGACTGGGCGTCGTGACACCGCGGAGGAAGCATTATTTATGATTGTCTCTACTGAGCATGTGCAGAACGGACTTGGCGCTCACGCATAGTAGTTTCAGAAAAGCCCCCCCCCCCCCCCCCCCCACACACACACACACACGTCTCCATGGAGTCAGAGTATTTTCAAAAAGTTGAGTTTCCAGTGGCTCCGAGCGCCGTTGTCATGGAAACGAACACCCAAAACACTACAGAGATTTTGCGGTTTCACTTGAAAATGTTACAAAATAAATAAATAAATAAATCGTTTGTGGAAGAAAGATGGAATCGGATCATGGAGGTGTTTTTTCAGACAACCTTCCAGGCTTTTGTTGGAAAATGAAAAAGTTGGGAACGTTTGTATCAGAAACTCCGAGCAGCGACGTGTGTGTGTGAGGCTCATGGCAGCGAGTCACAAATAAATGAGAATAATAGGAGAGCATGATTTCATTTGTCATACATCCTCTGTTTTGTATAGTAGTATACTGTGATCCTTGAAGTACTGCAGTATTTGTCGTTGATTATCCTCTAATGTGACTTGCCTGTTTCCCTCAGCCTCACTCAGTTCACCCTCTGCTGCGACTTTCACCCAAACTCTCCCAGAGGAGAAAGAAGAAGGTGCTACTCCTGGTGAGACACACACACACACACACACACACACACACACACACACACACACACACACACACACCAGAACAAAGCAATGGCGTTCACTAAGCGCAGGAAGGACGGGCTATAGGAATGAATTTATTATTTATTTATATTGATATTTACTCTTCTTTCTTGTAAATATGAATACACAGATTTTGTTGGTAAATACGTAGATTCAAAAAACCAACAGATGACTGATGGTTGAAGTGGAGAAAGGTGGAGGAGCCAATCAGCTCTGCTTTGTCCTACCCCTTCTCGGATATGTCGGGACATCATTTATGTTTGCGTTTTGTCCTTGTTTTATATGTTTTTTTGTTTTGTTGTTGCTCCGACACCAAAATAAACTTTTAGAATCGAAAAACTGGAAAACAAGAATTTGAAAAGTTCCAAGCTGAAGCGGAACCATTTCAGAGCGCAAACCAAAGATTTTGTTTTTATCTCCAGAGAAAACAATAGAGCTTTTTCATGTAATTGTAATTTGGAATAACTAGATTAAGGGCCTGTATCCTGCTCTCACACAGATTAGATTAGCTTTAGCTTGATTGAGACAATTGATTGCTGATTTTTCCAACTCGTGATTAATCTTTTCTTTGAAAATTGATGTAAAAACAGAAGAGAGTTACTTTCCTCTCACTGTTAAACACCGTTTACTGAATGAAGACTTGACCTTTCCAGGAAGCGTCTCCAAGTAATGAATCGCTGATGAGTCTCTTTAGATCACATGACTGCTGAGGCTCGATTTCACTGCTGACACTGACTGCTCTCTCTCTCTCTCTCTCCTCCTAATCGAAACAGAAGATTCGAGCTTTGCCAGAAGGGATCTAGTCAGACGGCGAGTCAGACGAACGAAGGGAAAAGACAGGAGGATTACGGAAGAGGAGCAGCTGGTGGCTCCGCCTCCGGACGTCCGTCACATCCAAGAGCGACCGACAGGCGGAGGAGCAGCCTCTCCGGGACAGAAACATGACTCTTTGTTCATAGAAAATAAATTATTGTGTAGATGGAAAGAAAAAAAAAAAAACAACAACTAAAGACTAAATAGCTGACTAAGTGGCTGAACGCGTGTCTCACTGTGTCCGAACCACCGAACGAGCGAATCGGCTTCATCACCCTGCCGCAAGAGACGACGTCATTAAAGACCCCATGAAATATGATTCCACACCTTTACCTACTTCTTTAAAAAAAAATAAAATATGTGGAAAGTTCATCAAACTAATTGACTGAATGCCTCATCCTGCACTCGGGGGCGTGTCCCAAACTCTGCGTCCAATAGAAGTGTGTAGATTTTATAAGCCCCGCCCCTACGGTTGTTACGTACGTTTAACTTCACAAATGTTTCCTCGATAAACAGCGTTTCCTTTCGGTATCGCCGCACTAGATCTTTCTGCACCGTTGGCTAATCTCAGTCCAAGTTTACGCCACAATGTTGTGTGAAAATGCGAAACCTTCATTGCGTTTTTTTTTTTTTTTTTTTTTTAATTACTACCAAGATGGAACTTTTCGAAAATGTCTAACTCCGTGTAGGCGGGGAAAAAGCAACTTTTCTGAAACGCTGCTAGCGTGCATGCGAAAACAGGAACTTATTTGAGCCTACATGGCGAACGAGCTGCCACCAAACGACAATGTCCTCACGTAGTCTGCAACTGTTGTAACTGTTGGGTTTGTACCTTTAAAATAAACTTAGAATCTTGATTGATGTCTCTAATACAATTTACAATTCAATTCTGAACTTTTTTTTCATGATTTCATCTCAGAAGAAAGAAAAAACAATTATCTGATGAAGCTCTCTGGCACCCCCCAGTGGAAGCCCACTGCTAAACATACAGACCCCACAGGCATGTCATGGTTGTTTATAATTTTTACCTACAAATTTATATGGGGCCATTTTTTTTATTCTTTTTTTTGCAGTCAGGTGAACGTTTGCAACTGGTAAATGGGACTTTACCATCTGGAACCATCCCAGTTCCCAGGTGGAAGAACGCAGCATTCCCACACAGCATTAGGAATCAACATACGACACGTCACTGTGGCAAAGAGGCGAACTCACATTTAATCCAACAGAATACATGAAAATGTACAGTTTGTGTTTTAATCACTGTCAAACGTAACAATTAAAAAAAAATTCTATCGGATGTCGTTTTGAAGTTGGAGATGCTTTAAACACACTTATTGAGAAATGTGACCGTGTGTTCACGTCGCTTTTACGTGTGAGAAAGGACCAATGAGCAGCTCAGACGTGGCTTATGGGTTCGAGTCCCTGAAGCCTTGAGGTCTGCCCGGGTGCCTCTGAGCAATGCTGCACTTCGGCACCTCCTCTGTGATAAACAAGGCTCTTCTTTCCTCACATGACCGATTCCGATGCATCGTCTGCATGGTGCTTCCAGGTTGGAGTATTTGGTTGTTTTTTTTTTAATCGTCCTCGTCCTCCGAGTCACTGTCCTCCCGTGTGGGAAGCGAACTTCTGATGGACGACATGAGTTTGTCTTCGATTTGTTTCTTGGGGTTTTCCTCCAGGTCCGTCTTCACCGCTCCGCTTTCTGATAACCTCCACTCCAGCTCTGCGGGGGAGGGGTGGGAACACGGGAGTTAATCATCAACACGTAAGAGGTGTGAGCTCAATACTACGACATGGTTCGACAGCCAAGTGGAGCTCAAACAAGAAGCATCATACTGATTCAATAAAGTATCAACACTACTAGAGGGTAGCAATTAAAATCAACTAAACCTTTAAAAAAATGTGCAAATATAGAAAGACGAAACCCAATATTGAAATAAAAGGCCAAAATAACAATAAAAAAAGGTACGTTCAACTATTTTTTGGCGCAAGTGCTACAATCGGTGCATTCGTAATGAGTGTGTGGCCGTGACGTTAACGGACTTACAGACGGACGTTTGTGGCATCGGGAGAACAAAACTAGGAAACGGTTTTGTGGCTGTCGAGACTCACAACAGACATTTCAAGCTGCTTGGAGGCACAAATGGAATTCTTCGGTTTTTATCAGTAGAAGTGCCTTGAAATGACTTGTATTTTGGCGTTATATGAATAAAATGTAATTAAAATCTAATTACACATGAATACATTTTATTACTCACGTGAAAACAAAAGTACACACAAGTAAGTAAATATATAAATCGGATGAGCAGAGATTTTTTTATTTCCTTTATAAAAATGTAAACAATCAGGCTCTTTTTCCACTTCTTGTCTTTAACTTTGTGTGTTTGGTTGTGAAGGACGTTTGCTATTATGTAAACATACGATAAAGGTTTTGAATTTCACGATACATGCCAAGATTTGAAGTAGGTTATGTTAATCTTCGTCTTTCACTTACCATAATTTCCAGACTACTGAGCGCACTTGAATATAAGCCGCACCCACCAAATTAAAGCTGGAGTTACGTGATGCACCTGAACGCATCACCCATATATCAGAGACATGAAGCTTATTAACCATTAAAAATCCATAAATCAGCCGCTTCATTGTTTAAGGAGCAGGGTTTAAAGCGTGTGAAAAAAGTGGCGACTTATAGTCTGGAAATTACGGTAATTCACTCCAGCTGCAACAGTTGGGTTTTTTTTCCCCATTACTTTGATGAATTTGTCAGTTTTTCTAGATTCATTGCTCCTAATTTCTGCTCTGTGGCCACGGGGTTTGAAATAATCAGCCCTGCTAATCAATCAAAACATCTTAATCGCTAAGTTTCAGTGAATCATTCAGAACTAGTTTCACTTTTCTTTCCAGATTAAAGTCCTGGGCTATGCAGGTTGTTGCCTCCCTTACTCACAGTCAGCTGGGAACTCCCCCCCCCCCCCGGACGCTAACGTGAATGAAACATGCAGAAGACGGACACCTTCAACTTTGAGGTTCATGCCGCCGAACACCAGCGGGCCGATGAACTGGGCCTTCATCTCGCCCTCGAAGTAGACGAAGATGGTGGGCAGGTTGCGGTCAGGGTAGTTGGGGATGCAGGTGGTGGAGATGGACTTGAGGAACTTGGTCTGAGGGAACTTTCTGGCCAGGGCGCTGAGGTGCTGGTTGATGAGGGTGCACAGAGGGATGCTGCAGGACAGAAGAGACGTGAGTGACGGACTTTTGGACACCGAGGACGGACTCAGTGCACGACTGATTGACTGAGTCCTCTAAAACAAGATTGATCAATATTTGTGGTTTGGTGATATCAATATTGGGAACATCGACATCAAAATGACAATTTAATTAACGATGTGTGTGCAGCCCTGCTCAGTTTGACCCTTAAAGCCTGGTTACCGAGGTCAAAGTGCACAAAGTTCCTGTGATGGAAAACTTCCTGCAGTCACTGGAGCCGAGAATGACTAACTAATACACGATTGTAAAAATTATGGTAAATCTTTAGATTCTTTCTGTCAGAGATGTTGGTGACCTACCCCTGTTTGTAGAGGTGCAGCACCACCCAGATGCCCTCCCCGGCCTTGTTGACTTCTTTGATGTAGTCCTGCCCGGAGATTTCGCAGATCTCACCGAAGATGTTCTTTATCTGTGTGGCCTTCCACTCCGCGAGACGCTTCTGTCTGGAAGGAGACGCAGCTCAGTGAACGCGGCCGGAGGAGCACAAACATTTACTTCTCACTCATTATGCAACATGTCCATCTCCTAATCTTGTGTTATTTAGGACTGTGCATTGTATTGCACCGGTATTAATATTTATAGATGAAATCTTAAAGACGCAGTCCCGTCTCACACATCCGTTCATCTTTTATGCCAAAGTCAGAGTCACTAGAGACCATCCCATTATTGAAAAATGACCCAAAAAAGGCCTTATATGTAATTCCAAAAAGCGAGGATCAAGTTGAGATTCATACAAAATATATTGTTGACCTTCAGTCTGAAAATCACCAATATGAAAATCCTCCACTCACCTGTACATCTCCATGGCAGCCTCGTCGTCCTCACCGAACTCGTCCTCGTTCTCGTCCAGTTCTTCCAGCGTCATGCTTTCATACGTTTTAACTGTTGGACATTCAGCAGAGGATCACGAGTGTTGCAAATGATCCAACGTTCACAGCTCACTCTAAACTCCTCAAGTATAAACTCTTAGATTTCACTACGGAGACTTGTGGCGTGAACTTGAACTGAGCAGACGTTGAGGATTGACAGAGGACATACAATCTGTTGATGAGTTATCCAAACAAAATGGGGAAGATAAATATATTTTTTTATTTTAGTTTCTGTATGTAGATTAGTTTACGTGTACATTTTCGTATTTCATCCCACAAATTCAGAACGGAATAGAAAACAGGAAGGGACACTACTGAGATGAATCAGTTCTTCAGTCACTCAAGAACCGATTCAAATTCCTGATCCATGACTGAACTGCAGGAGAAACATTTGAAGATTAATGTTAACAGCCTCACTACACGTCAGACAATATTTTTTGCTGAATCTGGATCGGTGACAGTTTTCTGAGGTGTATAAAAAGTACCTCACAGAATCTGAATACAAATCTTTAATGAAAATTCTCTATTCTTTACCAATAGACTGTTGTTGGAGCGCCAACTCCTCCTCTTCCTCATCTTTTGGGGTCTCTTTGGGAGGAAGGATGCCTTTTTTCCTCAGGATATCGTTCCACTCGGTGTCTTCGTTGGGGTCCTGGTGGGGAAACGGACCACAATATCAAACATAGACGAATATTTAAAGCTGTTATCCTGGAGCACAACACATTAAGTTATAGACCTCTTTTTTTTGTTGACATTAAATGTCACTATTCACTTTACATGAGACAAATTAAATTACCTGCACATGTTCGCCCAGATCATGAATACTACCGAGTTCTTAAACTAAAATAGTACATGAGGTAAGCCCAAACAAAAAAAGCTGTCAAACTGTAATCATGACACTTTGGATGTCCCTTAGTGGATCAATTCAAATGTGACACTTTGTTGTACTATTTTGGGAAAACCTGTCTCTAAAAGACAGACAATTTTGTATTTCAGAAGGCAACGTGACCAGGAAACAAACAACATTGAATTTTCCTCCAGTTTGTGTCAATCTAACGTCAAAAACACATTTTTTAACAGTACTTTGTTGATTTTGAGGCTTTAAAACTAAAGCTAAACCTAGCTTCAATGCTAACTATCAAACATTTCGACCCGAATAACCTTATTATCCGTCAAACGTCTCATCGACAACAACTCATCTTGCGTTGTATCATTCACCAATATTGATATACGTGATTTAAAATCCGGAAAAAAACATGTACCAACCTGCATTTTGATAGCTTTAAAGAGTAAATGAGTTCAGAAAAAAATCACACCGCAGGTCTCCACCCAGACCCGGAAACAGAAGGAGCACACGCTGGAAGGTTCCGGAAGGAAACAAGAACCAATGAATGGTTCACGTAAGAAAAAATGTCAATTAAAGAACTAATAAATTTCATTTTGTCCACATTATTATTTATTTATTTATATACTGTTTTATAATTATATGAAATGTTGGCAAATTATCATTTAAAACAGTCAGAAAAAAGAATATGCCGATAAGACAATAATAAAAGCGACACTCGTTTCCGTTTTACGCTCACTTTAACCAAATAAGGTAATGGAGTGCAGCGTGAAACTTAAACAGGTGGAACACACACAGAGAAAGAAAACACACTCACACAAAGAATTAAAATAGTGTTTGTAGGGACAGTTTTACATCTTATGTGACTCGTGTATCTTTAAAACTTCAGAATCAAGACGATTAAAAAAAAGCCAAGACAAACTCAAGTGTTTGTGGCTGCAAGACATGCCAACTTTATTTCTGGCAAAAGATAATTCAGTATGGAGGAATAAACGTGCCAAAATTAAATCAATAAATACACCATTGAATAAGTGCTTTACATGGGGAAAAAAGAAATTCATTAAAACAAGGTGATTAAGATTTTGAATCTTTAACAAAAAGATTATGAAAACACATTAAAACAAAGAAAAAGGGATAAAAAGGTGAATAATTAAACATAAAGCTAATAACATAATTAAAAAGTATTGTTTAATGTAAGCATGAGTTAATAAAAGTTCTGATTTAAAATAAGTGAGTGTTTCAGCAGGAAGTTCGTTGCACAGGTGAGGCGGGTAGGAACTAAAAGCTGCGTCACCTTGTTTCATTTGACTGACACACTTAGAAAATGTCTTCCTGAGGACCTCAGGGGTCTGGATGTTTCATATTCTACAAGACATATGAGATGTATTTAGATCAGAGACCATTTGAATCTTTAGATCGAAGTCAGATTTTTAAAGTGGATCTTTTTACACACAGGCAGCCAGAGCAGATATTGAAGCTCAAGTGGAATGTGCTCCACCACCTAGTGAGACCTGTAAACACATCATTAGAATAATCCAGAAAAATGCAAATAAATGCATGAACACTTTTCTCTGAAGAATAAAAGCAAACAGGTGGAGCTCGCACAAAGAAAGAAACACACTTACTGTGTTTGTAGGGACTTTTCTACATGTTATGTGACTCTTGTGTCTTTAAAATATCAGAATGAATCATGTTTATAAAGAACATACAAAAATTAAAGAAAATTAAATGATGAAAACCTGATGAGATCTTCTGAAAACTTTTGTAAATTCAGAAATACAGCAATCTTTCTTTAACTTACTTAGTCTTGTGTAAACAGTACGTTACAAAATTATGTATTTTCAGCATATAAAGACCTATACGTCACTTAAATCTTAATAAAACAATTGAAATTACACATGTCAACAAAAAAGTACATACATCCACTCTTGAGGATGCTTCATAGATTAATTATTTTTAGGTGTTTTGTTTTACCCAATAAATGTGATAAAGTAAGAAAAACATGCCTGAAATTATATTACAAGTAAAAAAAGTACAAAAATTATTAACTAAAAACACATTAATTATCCATAAAAAGAAAGTGTAATTTATACACACAGTTTATAGCTATCTGTCACAACTTTGACATGAACTCTTTGCTATTTAAAGTACAGATTCTGAATCCAAACCCCTAAAGTGAACTGCGCAAGAAGATCCACATCTGAAACTGTCAGCAGAGTTTTTCTTTATCTGACTTCCCCTTTTCTTCTTCCTCTTTTTACTAAATAACCCAGAGGTCTGCTCAATCTGAAAGCAAAAGACTATTTCACCAACAGTAAAACGTGAAAGTGAGCAACATCGAAGTGGCACAAAATTACAGAAATGTATGTATAATAACAACAAACAGACCGAAAACAGTCTCTGAAATATACACATGGTAATAAAGGTTACCAAATGACGACAAGGAATCAAAGACTTGCACAAAGAGATATAGAATATCTATTAGGTGGCTTAAAACTATCAGAGAAATAGATAATTAGGACAAATCAATTCCAAACATCACAAGAATCAATGAAATATTAACAAAATTACACTATACGACAAAAATGAGGTGCAAAAAGACTTCAAAGATCCCTAAAATTAGAAAACAAACACACTAAAATGATATTTTAGAGAAGGCAAAATATAACTTGGCAACATAATGGAGACACAAAACAACCCCAAAATGGCACAAAGGAAATAGAAAACCACATTGGTTAGATGTGAAACTTTGACAAAGACATGAAGGACTTTGCCAATAAGTGACAAAGCAACCACACAGAGACAGAAAATATCAACAGAAATCTACAGCAACAGCCATTTTCTCTGGGGTGGTCTGCTGGGGAAGCAGCATCTCCACTGTGGAGAGGAAGGACAAGACAAGCACGTCCAGAAGCCCAGTTCAGTCCCGAGAGGCCCCCTGGACCCGGTGGAGGAGGTGGGGGAGAGGAGAACCATGGGTGAGCTGTCTTCTCTCATGAACTCCCACCCCATGACAGACAATTGAAGGTTTCAGCTGCTGTTGTTCAAAATTTTAAGTGGAATTTCTCAAAAGCACTTGATTTGTCAAAGAAGCCAATAAGAAGAATAATAATAATAATAATAATAATAATAATAATAATAATAATAATAATAATAATAATAATAATAATAATAATAACTTTGTCTCACGTGAGCGTCCACTTACTTTCTTTACCGGAAGTGATGTGAGAGAAAGGTGGAGAAATGCGGATATGGCTAAAGTAGTAGAAGAGCTCTCACTCCATCCTGTTTTTTAGAGAATCACACAGAAACAGACAGACATGAGGTATTTTGATTTCCGGTCAGATTTATTTTTTCTTAATAGACTGGACCCAGAAAAACTCAAATGTGGTGTGGGAGGAGCTTTGACAGCATTCAGGGTTCACTTCATTTAGTTTCTTAACAGTTTTTTTTTTTTAAATTAAAATTCTCCCCACAGATCAGACCTGTCACACACCAATTCATCTTATATTGATAATGTGCA
Source organism: Lipophrys pholis (assembly GCF_963383615.2). Taxonomy (NCBI): domain Eukaryota; kingdom Metazoa; phylum Chordata; class Actinopteri; order Blenniiformes; family Blenniidae; genus Lipophrys; species Lipophrys pholis. Next base: position 25,120,168 of record NC_137632.1, read on the forward strand.
CACTCCATGTCTACACGTTTATTAGATAGATAGATAGATAGATAGATAGATAGATAGATAGATAGATAGATAAACTATAAACTTCCAACCCTTAGGGAAACACAGTCATTGGCACATTGTTCTAAAATCACCATTTGGAATAATCTGTATTTTTCATATTGTATATGTTATTTTGAAGACTGTAAATTATGCCTGTCACCAGTTCTATTTTTTTTTAATATATGTTTTTCTCTTTGTCTTTTTTCATTATTAAACGTCATGTGTTCTGTAAATGCATTGTTTGTTAATATAAAAACCACTAAAGAGATGTTTACACAAAAAAACATATCAAAAAAGTCCTTAATTTGTAATTTGAATTTAATTGAAATCATTTTTTGTTATATTCCCACACTTACCTGTAAATATGATTTTAAACTCCACGTGGTTCCGGGGTGGCTGTCCGAGTGAGGCGTCACGTCAGCAGAGGATCTTTGCTCGTTTTGTACAGCTGCTGCTGATCGAGTGTGTGTGTCTGAGAGAGAGAGAGAGAGAGAGAGCGAAAGAGTGAGTGAGTGAGTGTGTGTGTGAGAGAAAGTGTGTGTGAGAGTCCGAGTCCCGAACATGCAGCGGCCAGCAGCGGGGACTATGGAGAGGACCCTCGACCCCCGGCTGTAGCAGCTCCAGGACCGGGACACGGTCCACTGTCACCCCGCCCAGCAGAGCCCGGGACGCGGCGGAGGGATTCACCCTCCTCCCCGCTCCTCCCGGTCCCTCCCTGCGGGAAGAAATGTGGCTGCACCCGGAGGAAGTAGCGCTGAAAAACGCTCTGAAGCTGTGGGTGACGGAGAGGAGCAACGACTTCTTCCTCCTGCAGCGGAGGAGAGGCCATGGAGAGCCCAGCAGCAGGATCACAGGTAAACAACAACAACAACAATAAGACACAAGGCAGGTACAAACAGCTGTATACACACACACACACACACACACACACACACACACACACACACACACACACACACACACACACACACACACACACACACACACACACACACACACACACACACACACACACACACACACGCAGTTTGATAAAGTTTGGATCATTACAGTCACATGAGTGTCAGGAAAAACCCTCTTCCTCACAGATTATGACTTTTTTTTTTTTTTTTTTTTTTTTTTAATCAGTGATTCTCTAAACTCCACAGTCATGAATGATTGGCTGCTCAATACATCACACATTTTAAATTATACTCTGATAAATCAGGTTTCCAGTCCTGCTCTGCGAATTCAAAATGACAGTAAAGCCTGTCAGCATTCATATTTAATATTGCTTCTTTAATTTACATCCTGTCTTATTTGATATTTAACTTTCTTTTCTATTTATTCTGTGTGGCGCAACGTTGGAAAAGAATTTCCCTCTGGGATGAATACAGTATTTCTATTCTATTTAAAAAGAAATTAAAGTTTTTGAAACGACCTAACTAAAAACTACGGTGGCCTGGAAGTGCAAAACATTCAAAAAATTCAGAAAATCCAAAAAACACTACAAATTAGAGAAAACACTCCAAAATAAGAAATAAAAAAACACTACAAAATGGAGAAAACACTCCAAAATAAGAAATAAAAAAACACTACAAAATGGAGAAAACACTACAAAATAAGAAATAAAAAAAACACTACAAAATGGAGAAAACACTACAAAATAAGAAATTAAAAAAACACGACAAAATGGAGAAAACACTACAAAATAAGAAATTTAAAAAAAACTACAAAATAAGAAATAAAAAAAACACTATAAAATAAGAAATAAAAAACCACTACAAAATGGAGAAAACACTACAGAAAACACAACGGAACCGTTGTGTACCGGCTGATTGTTTTCTCGATTTGGTAGTGTTTTCTGAAGTTTGTAGTATTTTGCACTTTCACTAGTTTTTTTAAGAAAAATATGTAAAATACAAGACACAGGTAATTGTCTGAGAAGCGTCTGTGACTTCCTGCCGGAGAACAACAGGTTTCTTCACGCTTTGGGACTCTCTTGTAATTGCTGCCGTTGAGAGAAAACTGCTCAGATTTCCCAGTGTCTCTCTCCAGAAACCGGTTTTGTCTGCGTGTGTTTCCTGATGATCTGATCACATTTCTGTCTCGTGTGCTCATCGCGGCCCGTCTGGTGGCTTTCCCCACGCTTGTTTCTGCCGCTTCCTCCGTCCGGTTTCCTCGGCTGACGCGCCGCTGGAAGTGAGCCGCGTGGTCGCCTTCGACACCAGACAATCACTTCACAACGCCGTGCTCTTCCTTCTTCCCCCTGTGGAGAAACGCAGCTCGAGATTCTCCTGCTGAAACAGAATAGGAGGAACTTCCTGGCCGGGGTTTACTTTGTCTGTGTGTGTGTGTGTGTGTGTGTGTGTGTTCCTACTGTTCCCATGGCGATACGGGTCAGAGGTAAAGTCCAGCCGAGGCCCGCTGTCATGTGGTTCAACATTAACTCATGGAGTGGCCTCCGCTTCACCACGCAGGCCAGCGGAGCCGTGGAAGTACCTAATCACGAAGACAAGATCTTTTAATCAATTCTGGTATCTTTTTTTCTTTAAGTACAATCCATACCATCTCGTCTTTTTAAAATTGAAGTGACATCCAAGCCTTCTGTTCTGCGCGAAGCCAGGCGAACATGAGGTAATGATTTACAGTTTGCAATAAGCTGAAGGAGGCGGCGTTCTTTCAATTATTCAGCCCTTTTACATTCAGTTTTTCACCGGGTATTTTAGTATGTGGCTACTTCTTTATTTCTCTCTCGGTGTCTTCAAGCAGAAACGGGAATCCAGTGTGGGCGTGAAGCTTTGCGAACACGCTCTGTTCAGCCGCGGTGGCCGGCGTTCAGAGGGATTTCTGAGCGGGGCTGGGTACCGAAACATCTGCGGCCGACCGGCCCCCGCCCGCACCGCCCCGTGTGTGTTTTTATTCAGATAAAGTTGCTTCATCTCGTCTTTGAGGTTGTCCGTGTTTGGTTATTCTGCGATGAGGTAATACTCTGATGCAATACACGGGAAGAAATCTTATACTGTTTGGAAAGGCCACGTTCCCCTTTTTAACCCAGCCAGGTATTGTGCACGTGAAAAACTTTACGGAACTGTCTCAACAGATTATTTTGTTGTTGTTGGCTTTGGTGCAAATGCAGATTCCTCAGAAACGCTGCGCAATTTAAAGGGAAAACAATTGTTTATTACTTTCGCCAACCAAAGTTTGGGGAGGAACGTTATGTTTTCGTCTGCGTGTATTTAGTTTGAATTGGTTTGTATGTTTGTATTATTGTTTTCATAAAAACTACTCACCCGGATTGCATGAAATCTTCAGGGATGATTTGTCATCATCCACGGACCAATCGATTTGATTTTGGGATGTTAACGGCAAACCGTTTCCGAATAAATCCCGAAAACCTGTAAAAAAAATGTCCCATGAGAGGCAAAGGAGATCAGCGTCTGTTGCCATGGAGACACATGGGAGGACCCCTGCGCCCCTTCTTCACTCTCAGCCAATCACATGCGAGCTCCCTCTATGAGGAATGTGAACCAACATTTAACCTTAACATTGCCAGGTGGCGTTGGCGAGGGAATGCGCTCTACCGGATGCCTGTTCTCGTCAGTAATTCTTTAACTTGGAAATGCCAATGCTGACTTTTCTGGAGTTCCACAAGGTTCTGTGTTGGGTCCCATAACTTTTCAATGCAGCGTTACCTTCCAATGCAACGATAGCACACGAGCAAGCGTAAACAACTGTGGAAAAGAGAAGTTCCCTTTCTAAACAGGAAGAATCCTGCGGCGGGTCCGGCGGCGGCGGCGGCGGCTTTCTGCTGGAACTTGTTGAGTCTCTGAGCAGCAAGATTGTGACGATAGTAAGATAATACACTCGGTTTATGGGGGTTGGAAGCTCCAATCATGGAAATCCAGGTACCAGAGTAAGAAAGCACAGATTAAAGGAGAGAGACATAATGGTGTCATGACGCAGAGCTCAAATCCAAACACGCTTTTCCACTCGTACCTACTCAGCCCTACTCGACAAGGCCTCCGTCGTGTTCCGCTACAATATAGTGCGACCACGGCGTGGGCGGAGTCATTGGAGCTTTTCCCCATCGTGCACCAAAAAAAATCACCCCCGATATGATGAATGCATTGGATAGCAGCTCAAAGAATAAATTAAGTATTATATATTTTTTATAAATGTGGATTGTTACGATCATGCTTCGCTGTCCGGTGTTTCGGTTTCACTGGTGCCCCTGTTAACTGGTGACTTCTGCCACAAGCCATGTGATCAGACCATCAAGTTTAGTCGTTTTGTTTTTTCAAAGCAAACCAATTGGAAATGGTCCGGCGACCCACTTCTGTGTCGCGACCCTCCAGTTGGTCGAGAGTTTTCAAGTGCAGACGCTTTGGAGACTCGAGATCCGTCTCTGCGTTGCTAACTTTTTGACCGAACTTGTGAGATTGTGAAGAAGCAGCTTTTGTTACAGCTGAGATATATAAACTACCAAAACACAAACGTTGCTCACTTTTTTGGTTCCACGTTTTACAAGAAAACCGGATGCGGACCAACAACCTCTGGCGAGTTCAAGAGCAAACGGACGTTAACGGTGTCGTTCTTACTTTCTGCAGCTCGTTAAGTCGGCGTGCAGACTTGGCGTCTCCGCGGCAGAGAAAGACGGCGACTCTCTTTCTGGACGGTCTCTTGTGTGTCAAGCCCTCCTCTGTCCTGCGCTGGCAGACGGATGGGAGTGTGTTGCCGGGCTGCGCGGTCTGCAGCTTCAGGCAGGCCAGACTACCGACTCTTCAGACGTGGTTTATGTTTTGGCCGGGAGCCGGATCCGCCTGCCGGAGGAGACGTACCGCCGCTCCACCTGCTGAGGGTTTCGCCGGTGTCGGGGCGTCATACCGGGCCTGTAATGTGTGTGGCTTTAATGCGCTGTCCTCAGTCATACCCCGACTTGTATATTTGGAGAATAAACCGGGCGTCCATGAGTGGGAATGTCTTTTTAAACAGCATCATAACTCACAAGACTGTAAAAGTCTAGAAGTCTCCCGTGGATGATGTCATTCAGTTGAAATATTTTCAGGGGTTGGAAGCTTTTTTCTTTTCTTTTTTTGGGGCGGCTGAGGCAGTTCGACAACGTGTTTTATAGACTGATAATCCTCAAGCTGAAGGTTTATATGTATGTAAGCAAACGGATACGGTTTCTCTGTCTCATGTATCACGTGATGCAGAGTCAGCGAAAAACAAAGAGAGCATCATGTTCAGCTCTGACTCTAAAACGCAGCGCTCATTCCTCCCTTACCTTACCGAGAAGATGCAGCTTTTATTCTCCTTACTTTATCAACTTTATGCAATGCGTTTACACAGTGTTTGAAATCTAGAGTCCGTCTGTGATTATAACCCCTCTATGTCTATAAAAAGCTTCTGTATGTTAGATTCAAGGGATTTATTTCTTGCTTTGTATATTAATTATCTTTCAACTTTAAATGTATGAGACAATATGAACTATCTCTTGGTATGGTCGAGATGTCCTGCTATGCGTATGGTCCTTTCTCTGAAGTGTTGATATTGGTTATATCTACAGAGGAAACTGAATCAAAGCGTCACAGGGAAAGTGTTTATTGGAAAAGTGGGATTCAGTTGAGCTGAATGACAAAAGTCGTCTCAGACGTTGTTAAAGGGAATTCTCTTTTTTTTTTTTTTTTTAAAAAACCTGATTGCAGCTGCAGAAATGTATTCGATTTCTGTTGGACGTCATTCTGTTTCGACGCTGTTCCTCATGAGAAGAAAGCAAAATACTTATGAACAAACTATAATGAAGTTAACTCCACTTGAAGACCTGATTCTGCTCCGTTATGTGACACTTTTCGTCAATTAATTTCTGTATTTATGAGAAAACGTTCCATAACAGGAGACTTTTTTTAAACTTTCTTCAAACATGTTTTTATCCTTCTTAAATGAAGGTTAAAAAAATAAAAAATCATGGTTCCGTATTAAGTCCTCTTTTATTAAAAAAATGTTTAATCCAGGCTGTTTATTTAAAAAAAAAAAAATCAGTCAATGCAAATTTTTTTGGAAACAAAGTGTTTCAAGACTTTCTGAAATTCCTACATAATTCCTGAAATGCATAACTGATAATATCCCGTTAAGGAAATGGAAATGCCAATAATACTCAGTCAATGAAAATCTATTACAGCTCTATAAAAACAACCAGCAGAACCTGAAGAAAATGTATAACGTTAATTATTTAACTTGTATTTAAACCTCAGAACTGACATATCTACTGTACATGTTAATACATTAAAATAAAAAAATAATAAATAAATTTATATATATCTGCTGCTCCTAATCAGTTTTTAATGGACTCGAAACTAAATGACAACAATGCCTGAAGGATCCTTGATGAAGCAGTGGAAGTCAGCTGGAGAAGTAACTTGAGCATTAAAGCATTAATATAATATTGAACTTAAAAGAAAAAAGTCTTTTAGGCTCAAGTGAGAGATTCCGGATTGCGCTTATACTCGTTTCAAAAATGTCTAAAAAAAAATGCATTAAATGTGAGCATATTGTATTTGTCTTTCACTAAAACATAAGTAGAATGTTCAGTTTCTTTGATATTTACAGGCTATGATGGGAATAAGTTGAACTGTGTGTCTATCCTCAGATGTAAAATGAGTGTTGACACTGTGGTGTGTGTCCCCTCAGGACGGGTCCCTGTCTTTCAGGTATTTCTGTCGTGCAGCTGTGAAATACTGTGGGAACTCCTCACCCCTCTGTTGTTCCTGAGACACAAAGAGAGAGAGAAAGAATGCTGTGCTGTTTGTGCAGGTCTCCTGGTGGGGGCGCTGGACACGGTGCTGGACTCCAATGCCCGGGTCACTCCTTTCCGCATCCTACTGCAGGTTCCAGGCTCCCAGATCAGCTGGGTGATCGCGAGCGGTGAGCTGAACCGTCACACCTGCATCTGTGAAACTGTGAAGGGAACGTGGTTGATAGTGAAAAAAGTCTTGCCCCCCCCCCCCCCCCCCCCCCCCCCCCCCCCCGTTAACACGGGGGACTGAGGTGCGGTGCGTTTCTAAAACGCTGCACCCTGAAAACTGCATTTTATTTTGAAAACTGCTCGACATTGACTTGCTCATCGTGCAGACAAAACTATTGAATTTCTTCCTTGTGTCGTCAGGAGCTGCGATGGAGGAGGTGAACAAGCACTGGGACTGGCTGATGCACAACCTGCTCCAGTCTCTGTCCGTCTTTGAGAACAAGGAGGACGTCGCCAGCTTCGTCAGAGGAAAAGTGAAGGTGTGAACCCGCGTCAGAGACGCAAATCCAGCCGGACGCTGATTGTGAGTTGACGGGTGATGAGCGGAGCTCTGGTGTGCAGGGCCTCATCGCGGAGGAGCTGCGGGGTCGGCAGGCCGCCCAGGAGGACGACCCGGAGAAGTTCAGGGAGGCGCTGCTGAAGTTCGAGCTGCACTTCGGCCTCCCGTCCACCGAGAAGCTGGTGACGTTCTACTCCTGCTGCTGCTGGAAGGGCCGGGTGCCTCGGCAGGGCTTCCTCTATCTCAGCATCAACCACATGGCCTTCTACTCCTTCCTGCTGGGGAAGGAAGGTCTGTCCTCTGAACTGTGTGTCCCCTTAACTGTGTGTCCCCTTAACTGTCTGTCCCGTTAACTGCCTGCCCTCTTAACTGCCTGTCCCCTTAACTGCCTGTCCCCTGAACGATCTGTCCCCTTAACCGTCTGTCCCCTTAACCGTCTGTCCCCTTAACCGTCTGTCCCCTTAACGGTCTGTCCCCTTAACGGTCTGTCCCCTTGACTGCCTGTCCCCTTGACTGCCTGTCCCCTTAACTGCCTGTCCCCTTAACTGCCTGTCCTCTAACTGTCTGTCCCATAACAATCACTGTAAAAGTCATTCAAATTAAATTGACCTAATACGCTTTTATTTTTTCTTATATTATTTATTTATTTTCCGGTTGTTTAGGTTTAGAATGTGTTATTTTTTAAAATTTAGTTTTTTCTTTCTTTTCTTTTTTCATTGTTTTTATGGTCTTTCTTTTTCATTTCAATTAGTATTATGTATTCTTTCTTTCCTTTTCTTATTTCTTTTCTTGCCAATACTTTTTTTTTTGTGTTCTCTCATTCTGTGCTCTCCTAAAATAACGATGCGATCAACTCATCTTGATATTTTAATTGACTGATAGCCTTATTTGTTTAAACACATTATGGAAAAATGACAAAAAAAGGAATATCAGCAAACACCTCTTCATCATAAAGATAATCATCATTAGACAATGGTGTTAATTCATCAATGAGGTCGGCATGACGACCTTCTCTTCTCCTCTTTGACCCACAGTGAAGTTTGTTGTTCCCTGGGCTGAAGTGACCCGGCTGGAGCGGGTCTCCACCGGCCTGATGACCGAAGCCATCCGGGTCCACACGCGGCAGCGGCAGAGGGATTTCTCCATGTTCCTCAACATGGACGAGGCCTTCGGGGTCATAGGTCAGCTGGCTGACATCACCCTGAGGAGGCTGCTGGACAGCGAAGGCCTGGAGCTGGACCGGGTCCTGCAGCAGCCGGCACACATCACCAAGAGGTCAGAACTCCTCTTCATGTGCCGAGATAAAAAAAAAAAAAAAAAGCACAAAGAGTGAGCGCTACATTTTCTACCATGCAGTTGTCGCATGTAATGTTTTCCAGGAAACTTAAATTAAACATGGTGTCAGCCTCAAGACTCACAAGCCTCTACTTTGCTGATGGAAAAGCAGCAAATATTGTATAAATAGGAGTAAATTAGTTAAAAATATTCTTGGCTTTGATATAACATTGACATGTTTATATCGAGGGAACATAGTTCAGAAGTTGTCCACAGCTGATAAATATCTTTTAAAAGTCTTTAAGATGGCGAGTAAAAAAGCTCTAATTAAGCCCTGATAACTAACACTTACTTAATGAGAAGGCGCTATATTTAAACTTGTACTCAAAGTAGTATATTTTTGCTCTACTATCTTTATCTACTCTGCTTAGCTCTTGTACCTCTTGTAAACCCCACAGCTTTTTTTTTTTTTTTTTTTTTAGTAATTTAAAGATATAAAAATGCGAGATGTTGAAATAAGGTTTCTATAGAATAAGTACTTAGTTTGAGCATTTCTCTAAACCCGAGCATCTTTTGAAGTGAACGATTTAAACCTCCTCACTACTAATGTCACGTTTACTCCCTCGGCTCCTCTTCAGTCGTCACAGTGAAACGCAGCAGTAACGGTTTTAATCTATATAAAAACCTTGAAACCAAAAGAGGAAGTGAAGTTTAGAAGTTTGATCTGCCTCAAACTCAGTAATGTTTAACTGAACAGAAAAATCCCACCAGATACCGAATAGAGGTTATTTTCAAATTAATATCATGAAATAATACGTAAAGGCACTAATTCTTTTATCTGCAATCGGTTCATAAATATTGGTTATTGATGCAAAATTGGTTCATTAATGCAGTTTTGTTTATATTTAGTTCAATACTTCATAACTTCTGATATCTGACAGCCAAAACTGATGCTTTTAATTTAGTTAAGCTCCGGCCTTTAAGCCAGGTTTAGATTCTGATGGTCCATCGCTGGTGCTCCTCCTCCTCAGGGTGCTGGAGGAGCAGGCTCTCCGCGAGTACGTCCTGGCCCTGTTTCGACTCCCCCACAGCGAGAAGCTGTACGAGGTGGCTTCCTGCGCCGTGTGGACGCCGCACGCCCGCTGCCACACGGCCGGGAGCCTCTACACCACTGACAGCTTCCTGTGCTTCTGCAGCCGGGAGGAAGGAAGCTGCGTGCTGCTCATCCCGCTCTCGGAGGTGTCGTACCTGATCTCTTTTCTTAAATCACCTCACAACGGACGGCTACGTCTCTGTGAAGCACCGAGGGCTTGTTGACAGTCTGATATGTAACCATGGCCCAAATTGTTATAAAACCTGAAATGTAATAATATATATATATATATTTTATTTCAAATAATCCTAAATGTAATAACTGGTAAATAATGTAACAAGACCCTGAGTCCAAAACTTAAAAAAAAATATTTTAATAATGTATTATCCTACAATATTGTAATAATTTTTTTTAAATCAAAAAGTGAGTCAATGATTTATGGATTGGACTTGATCTCCAGTCATCAGTCCAAAATAATGTATAATCATTAAAAACGTTACCTTCACATTTAAATTCTTATTCAATCTTTTTACATTATTGACCAGTTATTACTTTTTGGGTTTTACTACTTTTTTTTTTTTTTTTTAATTATTACATTTCGGGCTCAGTACTTTTGTTACATTATCAACTTGTTATTACATTTCAGGTTTTATTACATTATATTTTATAACAATTCAGGTCGTCGTTGCATATCGGGTCTGAACAGCGCTCAACCACTGAACATTGAATCTTGTATTTTTATACAATAAAAGTATCATGCATCATTAAATTTAATTCATCAGGCAAAAGCTACAAGCAAACGTGTAATTGCTTCCAGATTCAAAACAAACATCCAAGGGTCTCTTATGTGTGCATTTTTCTATAAAACCAGTAACTTCTCATTAACATCTGTGTTTTTCTAGCAGGTTTTTAGGGCAGTTAGTTAAATTGTTATTTCTTACACTGGTTGAAGTTTAACATCCAACCTGCTTTTAGGTGGTTACTGATTTTTTTTAAACCGCAACACTTCGATTTCTGAAGGGAATTTAAACTGTAGTAAATCTTCATTTGGTCCTTTTTGTTATGAGAATTGATTGAACCGTTGGAGTTAATCTATATAAAACAAAGAGACGATCAAATAATTATATACAATACGCTTATTAAAATGGATTTTATTTTTTTCAATCCATTAAAACCCAGATATTCATTTCCTGCTTTGTGTTCAAAATACAAATAAAAGATGAAGTTGTGGTTTCCATTCAGCTTCTATTCACCCACATGTTGAGTGTTTTAATAAAAGCTTAGTGGATTATCAACCAGCTGTTCAGTCTGTGCTGGTTCATGGAAACTTATCCTAACAACCAACGCTGTCTTTTAATCCTCCGTTTCCTCCTGATAGAAACATTTCATCGCTTCATTCTGCATAATCTGCTTTAGATTAGAGGGTAATTCTCATTCTGCTCTATTGGAAATCCTCCATTGTCTTTTTAAGATCCTTATTTATGCACATTTCCTGCAGAAACTCTCAAGTTTATGTCAATTTTAAGCCATTTTGCTTAAACAAAAACTATATTAAAGCAAAATTTTTATGATTTTTCTAGCAGATTATAGTCAAAAATCCAGGAATTAGTTTATCACAGAGTTTTTCATCCATCCCTTTTAGCTATACGATAAGCTTCCCTGTCAGAGGTTGTTTGCCATGAGGCCCAATTAAAACGAGATGAAAACACATGTGGCTCCACAGCTGCCGGTTGAAGAGTCCAATCAGGTGTTTGTGACGAAACTGGATTTTTAAATCCAGATTTTCTCACTTCGACTGTGTTAACGTCTCCAGGTCGAGCGTGAGGGTTTGTTTGAAAATTCCAGGTGTCCCGTCTTCCTGACGGACCGTTTCCACTCCCTCTCCCCGCTCCAGGTTTTGTCCATAGAGAAAGCAGAGAGCACCAGCTCGCTGCCCAACCCGCTCATCGTCAGTCTGCGCACGAAAAAAGCTTTCCAGATGATCGAGCTGCAGGACCGAGACGAGCTGGTGGACAGTCTGAACTCCAGGCTCAGGTCTGTGCAGTGGAAGCTGTCCATGTTCCGCAGCCGGAAGGACGGAAAGAGGAGCGTGGTGAGTACGATGGATGGATGGATGGATGGAAGGATGGATGGAAGGAAGGATGGAAGGATGGAAGGAAGGAAGTCAGACAACACAAAGTCATAATTCATCATTTTGACTTGATAACAAGCAGTTAATCATTGATTTCTGAGGCATAATTGTGATGAATGTGGGAGTAACGGTGACAAATATCAGAATATCTGCAACAGCTTGTTTGGTTTATAAAGTGTAATTCAACTTTTTGTGGGTTTTCTACACGGTAAGAAGTTTTTCCCAGTGATGAAGTACAACATCCCATGAGCCATTTCTGCACATGTGACTGCTTCTGTGTCGTCTTATTGGTTCATTATGGCCAGTTTGGGATGTGGGAAACATGCAATTCCACAGATTTCGTTCCCCATTATATCCAATGATTCTTACAGATAATAAAGTTGCAGCTCTGCATTCATGTTTTACATTAAGTTCACATTTCTTTTCTTATTGTATTTAGTTTTTTTCAAATTTTTCTTTTGTAACTCTTGTTTTCTTTTGTGTTTGGTTCGATTCTTCTTTGAGTAAATGTCCTATCAAGGCTATATTTAATTGATTTCGTATCCTTACTATAAATCCAGATAAGCGGCTTGCTGTAGCAAATATATAACTTGGATTATACAGAGTAATATAAGTGAATTTATAAATTGTTTTGTATATAGAATTATAATTCCCCGTGGCTTCTATAGAGTGAAAGATGTCAGGTGGATAAGTAACTAGTTTTTTTTATATAATATAAAATAGTGTAAATACTGTCGTCAATACCCTGTTACACATGGATTATATGAGTTAATATATTAATGAATAAGTTAGTTCACTTGATTTTACTTTTTAAATGAAATTTCAACCAGACACACTTTAGTCACGTTCTTTTGTTTTCATTTTTAAAATCAAGTTTTTTCTTTTTCTTTTAATCATATATTTTTTAAAGTCTTTTATTTACATTTTTTAAGTCATACATTTAATATTTATCATTTAAATCATATTTTTATTCTTATTTGTTGTTGTTTTGTCTCTCTGACTCGTTATTGTGCTGCTTGATTACAAACTGTGCCGTTTGTAGAATAAAATACATCTTTTATGCATCATTTAACTTGACTTCCGTCACATTGCAGCTGATCTTATTATTTTCCCCGAGTGATTTCATGCAAATGTAATTTTATTTTTTAAATTTTTTTGCTGACATGTTCGGCAGAGCGCTCCGACTCCGTACTACACCTTCTACTACGACAGCAGCCTCTCGGACGAGGAGGAGATCGAGGAGCAGGTCCTTCGAAACACCGTCAACAGCGAAGCCCTCATGACGGCTTTCAACCTGAACCAAGCGGGCGGCGACGCCAGCAAGGTCGGGCCAACCCAAAACCCCGGTTCAAACTCTAACCCCACCCTTCATTTCATAAATCTGTTTCTTTAAAGAACGTCCAGATTATAGAGCGTCGTCAAACTGTTCATGCGTTCCGACCTCAGGGCGCCGAGCCGATGAAGGAGCGTCTGTGGGAGGATCATTTCACCGAGTTCGGCCGAGGCGTCCACATGTTTCGCACGCAGAGGATCCAGCGGCTGGCCGCCATGGGCGTCCCGGATTCGCTGCGGGGGGAGCTGTGGATGACGTATTCCGGTGAGGAAGCAAAACCTCGGTATTGATTCCAGGCTGTCGTGTGCAGGAGAGGCTTTTATTTGTGCGGTCGCTTCGGAGCACAGCTCGGGTTTCACATCTGTTATTACCTGTTCCTCAGTTCGTCCCGTCAGACTCGGTCTCACTTTCACATCTTCAAACTGTCGCTGGCAGGACAGAAAACAGGAACAAAGTCTGCAGTGGATAGAAAAAAAAATTTCTTTAAGTTAAGGTTGATGCTTTTATTGCTCATAAAATATAATAAAATTTATAACTTGAGCCTCCTAGTCATCCTCTGCCGTCTCTCCTCACTCCTTTCTGTCACTCTGATTATTATTATTTAATCTTATAAAGGACCTCCTGGGCTTTCCTTTGATGTGTCACATGTCATACCGGGATGCTTGGACAAGGGGTGCACAATATATCGCAACTTTAGCTGGGGTTTTTTTTAAATTGCAAAACATTAAAAAGTATTCTGTTTACGTGCAGTGTTTTTTCTTTTTTTAACCCTTCTCACAACAAAGAGACAAAATAATGCATTTTTAAAAAATAATAATAATTTTCCTTTATCAAAGAAATGCAACCGCGACCGATTTTAAGAATTTTCGTGTCAGAACATTGACCAAGAGAAGCTTTGCCTCAATGATGCCTGCTTCCTTGCTGATTTGAACGGCCGCTCCCCGTCTCCGCGCAGGAGCTTCTTCCGAGCTGGAGGCCCACCAGGGGTATTACTCCACCCTGGTGCAGAAGTCGATGGGGCAGATCAGCCTGACCACGGACGAGATCGAGCGCGACCTGCACCGCTCGCTGCCGGACCACCCGGCCTTCCAGAACCCCACCGGCATCGCCGCGCTGAGGCGCGTCCTCACTGCCTACGCCCACCGCAACCCCAAGATCGGATACTGCCAGGTAGAACAGAGAAACGGGAGTCGCGCTTTCAGCCAGATCTTGTGTGGATTCGTCAATCAATAGCCTGTATTGAATTAACAGCCAAAATCTAGGCCGGTGACGCTCCAGTAATTCTTCTATCTGTGATTCTCTCTCAAGTCCATGAACATCTTGGCGTCGGTGCTGCTGCTCTACGCAAAAGAAGAAGAAGCTTTCTGGCTGCTGGTGGCCGTTTGTGAGCGGATGCTGCCCGACTACTTCAACCGCAGGGTCATAGGTGAGCGAGGGAACCGCCCTCAACCAAACCGAGCCGGCAACCCACAAACTAAACATGCACACCCACTCCGACCAACGTACAGGAAACGGGAGCCTTCAGAAGAAAAAAGAAAATCATGATGCAAAATCATATATCATTAAATAAAACTAAGAATCTAAAAAAAAATGTAAAAATACAATTAATATTGAAAATATAGAATGAATAAAAATAATTACAAAATAAAAAAATTAAATTAAAATTGCAAATGTTAAATAAAAAATGTGTATTATCAATATAAAAATAAATTAAATGTATAAATAAAGAATCTTCATTTGGGTTTAAAGGCAGTTGGCATCGGTGAAGTCACATTACCGCCATCTGCTGGTTCGAGCTCGTCTATACTATTCCCACCGTTCCAGAAAAAAAAGAAAGCAACAATTATATTATGATTAAATAATAAAAGTTTTCAGTTTCCAACGTCCGTCTTAATGCCCCCACAATCCACATTGGAATCCCTGTCCGTCCATCTCCTGTGTGTTTGATGTTTTTCTCAGAACCTCCAGAGAAACGGCTTTAAGACGGTGAAAAACGAGATCCGCCAGTCTGGTTTCTTTTTAAGCTTTACTCTCTTCAGTTCTGCTTTGAAAGCATCTTCTTGTCCCCTTGTGATGTTTTTGTGTTGTCCTATTTTTACCCTCTGAGACGACGGCTCATTTCCTGTTTACTTTTGACTAAAAGCTGCATTTTGAGGTGATTTCTTCTTCTTCTCTTGAACATGTTTGTTCGTAGCAGTCTTCCCTCTGTATGTGTCACTCGGATTTGACAATTAAGGATAAGTGGAGGTTTTTATTTTATTTTTTTCTTACTTTCATCAATTTCCCTTTTTCCCCGGACGAGACACAAACAGTTTGACTGCAGAGAAAATAAACTATATTTATCATATTGTTATCCAAGAAAACACATTTCTGATGCAGTTTGTGCAGCAAAAACAATAAAATTACAATACCTACTCTCATATACAAACATAATTGTGTTTATTTGCATTTATCAGTATATTTATTTCTCCATTTATGTAATTTAAGGATTTTTATTTTAGTTTAAACTTTCAGTTTCTTTTATTGGCGAGTTTTTAATTACTTTTTTTTTTTCATTTACGATGTGTTTGTTTAACTGGAAACCTGGAAAATTACCAGTTGCACAAGGTTGAAGTCCGAGTCGGGAATGTTTCCATAATAAGACACGACACAGGTCATTCACGCACACTCTGAAGCGGGAAATTACGAGTTCGACAGCTTTTCGTCCCATTTTATATCATCAGAAGTTGAGATTTTCCCACTTTTCATGAACGCATCACATGTGAATAACTACAAGTACATATCTAGTCGGTTTGGATTAACTTTAATAACTCGGTATATAAAAAGATAAATGGTTTTGTTCATTATTTCAACACTTATCAAAAAAGTGTTTCAGGGTTTTATTTCCTTTTGGAGTGGATTGTTGAAATATCTCCTAATATATTATTTTTTGTGATTTATGAGCTAAAATGATATATAAAAAAAATGTCTATCGATTCAGGGTTATTTTTTGTAGTAAATGGTGTTAAAAATAATGTCTTTTTGTTTTTTGTCTTTATTACATTTGAGGTATTTGCCTAAAAGAAGCCATCGAGTGAAGATTCATTATTTTTCCTGCACTCATTTCATCCATTGTTCCTTTCTGTCATTGAGGATATTATTTGTCTCGTGTTACGTGTTTAAAACTAAGGTTTTGTTGAGATTTTCTTTAACATCAGGACAGGAAAACGCTTCAAAACGAGGCGGTTTTGTCTCATTTCTAACCCTACACCCCCCCCCCCCCAGGAGCTCAGGTGGACCAGTCGGTGTTCGAGGAGCTGATCCAGGAGCGTCTGCCGGAGCTGGCCGAGAACGTCCCCGACCTGTCCACGCTGTCCTCCGTCTCCCTCTCCTGGTTCCTCACGCTCTTCCTCAGCGTGCTGCCCTTCAGCAGCGCCGTCTGCGTGGTCGACTGCTTCTTCTTCCACGGCATCAAGGCCATCTTCCAGCTGGGCCTCGCCGTGCTGGAGGCCAACGCCGCCGCGCTGTCGGCCAGCACGGACGACGGCCAGGCGCTCATGATCCTCTCCAGGTAGAGCGGAACGGTGCACTCCGATGCTGCTGTCGCTCTCTGTTCTGCACTGATGCTGTTTCACTAAACTCCTGTTCACTGGTGGAGACGCATTAATCCTGAACTGATAGATCATCACGTTATAGAGCATCTTCCTCATAACATCCAGATTATAGAGCATCTTTCTCATAACATGCAGATTATAGAGCTTCTTCCTCATAACATCCAGATTATAGAGCACCTTCCCCATAACATCCAGATTATAGAGCATCTTTCTCATAACATCCAGATTATAGGGCATCTTCCTCATAACATCCAGATTATAGAGCATCTTCCTCATAACATGCAGATTATAGGGCACCTTATTGACTTCCAGTCTCTCTCTCTCTCTCACACACACACACACACACACACACACACACACACACACACACACACACACGCACACACGTTAATTTTCAGTTTATAGACTAAACAGGAAGTGGCTCATCTCGTCTGTTCTTCAGTTTTCTGGACCAGGTTGGAATCGAGGACGCGTCCTGCCCTCCGACCCCCCCACCAGCTGCTGAGGAGACCCCCGCCAGCGACGCCGACCCCCCCACCGCGGGACGCGTCAACATCACCGCCCTCATCAACGAGTCGTACCAGGTGAGCTCGGCCTCGTCCGCAGCGTCGGCGGGAAATAACGCGATCGGGTTTGATCTCCGTCGAGCAGCTGAGGTCTCGCTCTGATCCGGGGTTTGGATTCTTCTCAGAAATTCGGGGATCTGACGGTGCGTCAGATCGAGCGGCTCCGCTGTCGACACAGAATCCAGGTGCTGCAGTCTCACGAGGACACCATCAAAGAAAACGCAGTGAGTGAGAAGATTTGACTGAGACTCTGTACAGATCTGCAGTCCGGGGTTGAATTCAATCTAATATTGTACTAATATTGATGATCTTTCCGTCTGTGCACAGTTGAGGCTTGTGACGCCGGATGTTTCCATCTCGCCAGAGAACCTGTCCGACATCTACGACCTCTTCAAGGTAACTAGTGGCGGTAATCAAACTTGCTTGGAAAAAGAGACTTTTTAAAAGTTTTCTCTTGAAATGTTGTTGTGTCGGTTTAGTAGGGGGGGCCGTTCACTTGGAAGGGGCGAGAATTTTCACACCTCCATTTGGTCCGGGTGACGTTCAAGCAGCACTTTAGAAAACCGGATCAAACCGCCTGGAAAATGTCCCGCAATTACACCAGCTGCTGGTTGGGGGGCGCTGTCGTCCCAAACAAACACTGACCGGAGAGGAAGTAAAGACGAAACACGGCTCATTGTTTGTGTCCGGACCGAAAGCGGAAGTCCCGCCTTTTTCATCCCGCCTTTTTCATCCCGCCTTTTTCATCCCGCCTTTTTCATCCCGCCGCTATCAGGCTAGTTAGCTCGTGACCACTGGGTAGAAACAAACAACCGTGACATAAAGCCTTCAGACCAGATATCAATGAGTCTTCCTCACTACTTCTTCCTCACTCCTCCACGTCTGCCCGCGAGATCTTTTCCAACTTTTTCTTTCCGCGCGTGCTTCTTCTGATTCGCGCGGTTAGCTTTTTTTTTTCTTCACTACCCAGAATGCATTGCGCACTTCGTCACGTCCTCTCACGCTGGAAAGATCGTTTTCAAGCGGACTAGAGATCTCTTGTTAGATATGCTTCAGTGTTGCCTCAGTGAAGAGACTCTGGTCCGGATCGGTCCGGGGAACAGGAACACGCCCTTAATACCAGGATGTAACTTTGAATGCGTGAACTGAACCAACTTAATGGAATTTTCCCAGGTGCACTGAGACATTTTCATTTTAAATGTAAGACATGAATCAATGTGTTATTATTCTTTTATATATCAGCACATTAGAGTCACAGCCCTGATAATAACCCAACCCCCCCCACCCCCCCACCCCACCACCACCCCCTCCTCCCCCGGGCTCAGATGGAGCACTTCATCAGTCTGTACTGGGGAGACCGGAGCTTGGCGGCGGCGGCCGAGGCGGCGGCGTGGCGCTACACCAGCTCCTTCGTGGAGCGGCAGTACCGGCTGGACCTCCCTCAGTTCAAGAGCCTGTACGGGTTGCTGGTGCCGTGGCCGGGGGCCGCCGACCAGCACACCGACACGCTGGCTAACCGGACCTTCACCCTGCTGGACCAGGACCGGGACAACCTGGTCACCTTCAGAGAGTTCGCCAGCTGGATCGGTGAGTGGAACCTGGTTTATTCAAATAGTTGGAAATTAAACATTTCAGCCACACAAGCACTTTTATACAAATATTTTAAGCTCAAACTGATTTTTTTTGTTTTTGCCAGTAAGTGTAAATAAAGTGTTTGAACACGACAAATATATTTCATGCAAAAAAACAAAAAGACAGATGACTTTTAAAAAGTCAGAAATATTAAGAAACCGAGTAAATTGAGTAAAATGCCACAATTCATCATTTCTTATGAGTTTTGCCTCGACACTATTAACCCCTTCTATCCTTCCATACATCAAGTTATTTATTAAAGAGCATAACGGGCTTCAGAGCTATATATATATATTTAAAGCATAGAGTCCAGATATTATTAAAGATATTCCAAAGTGGAGAAACTACATTAACGCCCGACGACGGGACGTTTCTGCTTTTCCAGACACTTTGTACTGTGAAGACCTGAACGAGAAGATCCGGCTGCTGTACCGCCTCCACATTCCTCCAGGTCAGACTGCACGAAAACACACCTTTAAATTCTCCCGACGCTCCGGAGTCTGACGCGCTCGCTTCGCCCTGTGCGTTTGTGTCGGCGCGTTGCAGCGCTGACGGAGAGCGAGGACGACCCGTCGCTCACGAAAAGCCCCCTGGTGTCCACCAACAGACCCCTCTGCGTCAATCTGCCCCCCGGTGGGTCTACACACACGCACGCACACACACACACACACACACACACACACACACACACACACACACACACACACACACACACAGCTTTATCAGATAATGGATTTCATTGAATTTCCAAAAGAAAAAAAAAAACTCTAAAGTTAATAGAACATTTAAAAGATTTTTCTTTCACACTTTGGGGTCAATTTGCCGTTTTTATCTAATTGAGCTTTTTCCTCTATATTTCAACTGTTTGACTGTTTAACTTGAATGCTTGGTGTCTTTTTTTTGTTTTTTTCCCAGCACAACTTTGTGATTTTACAATTCCTTTTCTCATTTTGAAATACTGCCTGAACACACTGGTCCTAAAACTATAAAAAAAATAATACAAATTTCAATTGGGGAAAATATTAGATTTTTTTTTATAATGAGAGCCACAAACATATGTAATGAAATATTTTCACAATTTGGAAAGCAGATCAAATTAGTATTTGTACAAACCAATGCACAAATGTATTTAAAAAAAACCAACACATTTATATGCAACTGTTTACATAACAATACAAGAAATACCCAGGCGTTGGGGTTAACTACAATCACAACAAATATGAGTTTTGTTGGTTTTATTTTCCTTTTTTTCATCCTCATGTTATCAATAAACTCCTCATCAGTGTAAATGTAACACAGTTTACCTCCATACAGCCATTATATCAATATATGGGCTTTGGATTTTTATCTGAACTGATCGATAATTTAAGATGTTTTTTTATGCGTTTTAACATTTATGTGACTTCTGGACGATGTGGTTCATTTCTGTTGCACTTTGAATCGTACTTTTCCCTCTTTTAATGCATTATGGCTGGTTTGGTCGTGTGAACAGAACTGTTGGGGAGTTTGAGTGAGTCTGGGGCTTTTTCAGGTGACGGTCAAGGGGGAGAAGAAGAAGAAGTGAAGGACTATCAGGAGCAGCTGAAGCAGATGCTCCAGGATCTGGCCAGAGAGAAGAAGGACGCAGAGAAGCCTCTTCCACTCATGAACCAGGTACCTGACACCAGGACGGTCAAACTTTCTGACCCGAGATAAGCTGAACAATGTTGGGGAAACACTGTTTCATGTCACGCGGTTAATTCTTCTTTTACACTCATAATGAAGATTTCCACATCGTCCGAGAGGTTTTACTTCGATACACGGCTTCATGTTGAGGTAGTTTAGTGGCACTAGTTGACTTTGTTTTGACTGCTGACATGCAGAATTCTTCTCACCATCACTCCTTAACGTTTTACCATAATGAAGAAAATCCCACAACTTCCAGAAAGCAGAGAACTACAGCTTTGAGCGCTGATATAATCATCACAACGTCTCCCAAGACTTCTGCAGTACAGCTATCAGAGACACGTTTGTGACCTGAAATTCTCCGTCAAATCAAAAAGATACTTTCTGCCGCTAAAAGTACTTAGTACTTTTAAACATTTGTTATCGGTTTAGGTTAATATAAAGCTTGTTGATCTGGAAATATGTGGAGAAGTTAGTTGAACTGGTGTTTATGATAGTTTAAACCCAGTGGCGGGTGGCGGCCAATAGAGGGCGCCAGGGCGCAGCCCTCCCTGGGATCAAGAGAGATTTTTAAAAAAAAATAAAATATATCAATATTCTGTAATTCTGTCAGAATATGTTTATGCCAACAAACTAAAAATGGGCCCTGAAGTGTATTTGCTTCATTTTCTACAGATGATCTTCAATAAAAGAGAGGATTTCTCTCTCTCGTGTGGTTTTGAGATTGTGGAGGTTTAAAACTGACGTTCTTTGTTTGTGTCATCCACAGCGGGAGTTCATCCAGCTCTGTAAAACGCTGTACAGTCTGTTCCACAGCGACCCCGAGGAGAACGACCTCTTCCAGGCCATCGCCACGGTAACCAGCCTCATGCTGCAGATCGGCGAGGCTAGCCACCGCAGCCGAGCGCCGGGGTCGGAGGCCGCTGCCGCCGCCGCCGCCGTCCAGCAGGGGGCAGACGGCAAGGACGTGGACGGGAGCGAGTGGACGGTGAGCTACTCTCAGATCGTGGCGTCGCTGCTCACCGAGCAGGCGCTGGTGAACTTCTTCGAGAAGCCGGTGGAGCTGGCGGCGAAAATCTCTGCGGCGAGGGAGAACCAGTACCAGCAGAGAGCCGGTCTGCTCACCCTGCAGCACGGGGGCAGCTGACCGTGGCCGGGGTCCCACTGACTGTGGCTCAAACCCAGCCGGGACAAACCGGGACACGCCCACTTCCTGATTCGACCAAAAATAACATCTTTTTTTTTTTTTTTTTCTGCTAAAATTTGAGCCAAAAATATTTTTTTCTCTCCAAATCATCTGCTCTGCTCCGTCCAACTAAAGGTGGAGGGAGTTAGTCATCGATATTTATTAAGAACTCACACCTGCGTTACGCCGGTCAGCCAAAACATTACAACCACTTACAGGTGAAGTGAATCTCTTTATCAGCGCCTGCCTGCAGGAGTTTCAATCAAAACCATATAAGGACACGTAAATGTCCCTGTCTTCACCTCCACCTCAGATGTTTCACTCTCAGCTGGATTTTGACAGAGTTGTGTGTGTGTGTGTAAGGCGCCTTTTGTTTTCCCTGGATGTGGACTGACAGGCTCATGCTTCGCTCTTCGGTCTGTACAACACTACCGGAGCTCTGTGGCTACAGACACTGCAAGTGAAGACTGAGAGCATAAAACAAGACTTCCAGATGAATCCGCCCCAGCAGAGAATTGAAAACCCTCTGAGTTTGAGGAGACAACATTCACAGGTCCTACTCTACACACACAAACTCTACTGCAAATGAAGAATGCCCAGACTATATCAATCGGCACACACAACTCTCCACATGCAAGATGTTTTGCTCCTATAAAAACTCTAAACACATGAGGGCTTCAGGAATGAAAGGACCTGCTGTTTCGACTACGCAACATAAGCATGTAGTTATAATGTTCTGGCTGATCGGTGTTGGAATCCATGAAGCCGTGTCACTTCGACATGTAGGACAGTTTTTCACGCTTCATTTTCTCCAAATACTAATTTTGATGCGTAAGGAGGACCCGCACGTGGTCATAATGTTCTGGCTGATGGGTGAACACTGTCACATCTTTCCATTAAGGCACAGACGTTTACAAGATGTCACATTCTTATTAATAGATGATTATAAAGCATCAAACAGGCGGCCTTATTAGAGTTTAACCGATAAAACCTTAAAAGTATGAGGAAATCCAGCATGCAGTTTTTCTGTTTTTTTTGTTACACAAACCTTTTATGATCTGTTTGTTTATCATAAAATGTTTTCACATGCACGCACTTTGATTAAACCTATTTTTGATGCAAATAGATGCCGATCGGTTAAATGTTATCTAGACTATTAATGTTCTCTAGAAAGCAAGAAGGAGGTGATGTCACTGGAAATGTTCTTTAAATAAAAAAACACTTTACAGAAAATGTTTTTGGTGTTTTTCTCTCTGAAAACCTCAGCACTGTTGAGATTAAGGCATTCAGCTGCTTTAGGTCCTTGGGCCATCATATGTTTTGCCGTCCAGAAGGGTTTATGTTTCATGTATTTAATTAATTTAATATTTATTTAAATTGATTTCAGTGGAATGATGAAAATACTATATCATACACTGGAGTGTAACACTTCAAATTGGCACACACAGGCAGCAATACATAAGACTTATTTTGAAAAAAACGTATATGTTAAAAAAAAACCCACATATCACTTTCACAACATTTTCCCTTTGAGCTTCACGTTATGACACGTGTTCACATTATTTTATTTACTATATAAAGACAGTTTGAACATAGAAATACATTCATACAATATGAAATACTATAACTTGTATACTGAGACTGGGTTGCCAGTTGAGTCTCTTCTAGGTTGCCTGCAATGATGTCTAAGATCCAGTAGGTGTCAGTATTGAGCGACACAGACGAGGCTCGTTGGCGTCGTTTACTCGTCTTTGAGCCCCCCACGCCTGCAGGCGGCGCTGTGAGCTCCACGTGGTGGTCTTCAGCACTGTGAGCACACATACGGAAGCGGAAACAGACGACTACCAACGTGCTCAGCTCGTCGAGGTCTCGCACTCCGTTGGGCCCGAAATTGTGTTTTACTTCTTTCCCCTTCCAGACCAGGCTCACTTCGCGTCTCCTCCGGACCGGGCAGAGATGACTGAAAGCGGCTTAGAACGGAGCGAGAAGCCGGCCAAAGAGCTGCTCGCTCTGGACCCCGCTCAGGAGGCCGACTTCAAGAAGAAGGTCCAGGAAGCCAAGAAGAACAAATCCAAGAAGGTGGGCTCCACGCGGAGACGACTCGTGTAACGGACAAGTTACCTCTCTTAAGATTAATGGTTCAAACTGCGTGCTCACCTCGTGCACGTTACCTGTTGTAACGGGCTCGGTACTGGAGCACCGCGGTCTTTTTAAAAACTGGTTAGCGTTAGCATTTGCTCATGTTGCATTTTGTCCTCAACTCACACACACACGTATAATTCTAAATGGAAACCAGGGATTTTAGAATTACATGGAAACTCTGAAAACACTAATTTAGATGGATTTTAATTGATCCTCTCTGAAGACGTAAGTAGTGATTACAGTATTAGCTGTATAATATCAGTAAGTATAAAAGGACAGGATGTCGTAAGGGTAATACTATTAAACAATGTCAATGTTATGCATTTAAAAGTGTGTGTATAAAGCAACTATTCAACAGGAGTAAAGAAAACATTTACAATATGTTATGACACGTGTATGTATAGTATGTATATTTATTACAGGCCAAATGGAGCCAGCTCTCATTGGTTCTCAATAATGTCAATCATTGTGAAACGTTCTTACCGCTCAAAGTGATTTGCCTCATTTTGAAATGTGACGTTCTCTCCACTATCAAGAAAGGTTATAAACAATGCCTATAGGGGTCATATTTCAACACTTTCACATGGTTTTGTTGGTCCAAAAACGTTGTATCCAAAGTTTACTGTGCCAAATCCAGCTTTTCTTTGATTTTCCTCCATTAGAATATTGGATCATAGGAGTTGCATTCAGAATCTGCTGTGTCTGTGTGAGCTGGACTGGCTCCACCCACACATGCCCATCTTGGGAAGAGGATGAATTACTTCCTCTCATGGTGCCATGTGCCAGAGCAGAGCTGCCTTATTGTGGGAGGAGTCAAAGGGAGGGCCTACCTTCATTGTGATTGGCTAAACCCCCAATGACACTGTATAGGGTTTGATTTCTGATTGGCTCGTTGGAGCACAAACTTTTTAAATATTGACACAAGCCAAACAGAGGGTTGACAAATTTTCTTCACTTCTAAGCCGCCATATCCAGGTATGGGGACACATATTGCTTTTGGAAAACCATCAGGCAAGGCACTTTTTTTTTTTTTATAGAGCACCATTCAAACACAGGAATTCACAGTGCTTTACAAGGAAATACAGAAAACCTTTTCAGAGAAATAAAAGAAAGATATTAATAAAGTAAATACATTAAAGCTATAAAAGAAATACATTTAAACAAGCAATGAAAAGTCTTACTCAGTAAAATACTGATTGTGAATTTTGTATAATATGACCCCTTTAAATGTTCAGATATTTTAGATTCTATTGAATAGCCTTATAACTGAGAGGATGCATCATCCATCCATCTTCTCACAACCCCACCTACATTTTAACCGTTCTTTCTGTGTTGAGACCGCACGACAGGATTGGGTCTGGGTGCGCTTTGCCTTACCGTACTGGTCCGTCACGTACTACACAGTAGGGCCGAGGCTATTTTGTGCAGTTTGCTTTCTTCTGATATTAGTTTGACTGTTGGTACTGAACAGTAATTATTCGCTCTCGATTGTTATTGGGAAGAAAGTCTTGTTCCTCCGTCATGGTGTGGCAGTGAAAGCACATCACAAGTCATCAGATATCATGGAACAGTGGTAACTACTTTAGTCTCTCGGGTAACGTTCAATGTCTGTGTGTCTCCTCACAGTTTATTGAGCTGACACCAGGAGTGATATACGTGGGCCACCTTCCTCTGGGCCTGTTCGAGCCGCAGCTCAAGGACTACTTCGGACAGTTCGGGAAGGTGCTGCGACTGCGGCTGTCCCGGAGTAAGAAGGTAAAACAAGTTTCTTGAAAAAGCAAAGTCGTCAACCCTTTAAATGCCATTTTTTCTTTTTTAGAAATACTCAATTTGTGAATTAGGATTTCTAAAGGTTTTGATCCATGTCACAGATAAAAACATACTCTTAATTAGATTCAGTGATGGGAGTAAATTCAACCCTGTGATTTACTTGTTGTGACATCACAAGCTGACAGCCACACTGGGTCTGGTCTTTTTAGTGAAGCTGAGCTTTGAACATGATATTTGACGAGGATGGTCTGTGTGATAATTGGCGGGCAGATCTCTTGGTTTCAGAAGATAAATGGTCTTAAGAATTTTTGAGGTATTTGTCTCCAATCCACCAAACGGACTCATCGAAGAGACCATGTTGAGCTCTCAGGTGAGCTCAGATCACACGCAGTCTTTTTACTGTGACTTTTCCCCGTCAGGCTCCTACAGATTTTGACAGTCTTATAAGTTCACATACGACAAGAACGAAGGGGATCTTTACCTGGCTGAGATTGAAAATGAGCTCAGATGTGACCGTGGTCTGAGCTTAAGATAACTGAGCCTAAAGCATTTGGTACATTAAGCTTATTGCGTGCTCGGCCCACCCGGACGCTGATAAAACCCATGTGCCTACAAACATTGCGGCGGTCTGCCCGGTGCGTGAGGAAACGTGTGCTTTATGTGTGATGCTTCCAATCGTTTGTTTCCTTCCCCTGCAGACCGGAGGAAGTAAAGGCTACGCCTTCATAGAGTTTGACTGCGACGAAGTCGCCAAGATCGTGGCAGAAACTATGAACAACTACCTCATGGGAGAAAGACTCATCAAGTGTGAGTACAGCTGGAGAGTTTACCACGAGGTTCAACCTGGGATTTAACCATCCTGTTTATTTAAAAAGGGACTCTAATAACGAGGCTCAACTGGTTTACATTTACTTCCTCATTTACACCAACGGTGACCTAGTAGACCTCCTCTGATTGGTTAAAAATGTTGACATGCAGATGTATATGCATCGAAAAAGCTAATTGACTGTTATTTGTTTATAAATAGATATTATTCATTATATGGTTATGGTTTGGTTTGATAAAGATCTTCAACGTTAGAATAAAACCAATATTTGGTATAAATCAAGAAGAACAAGTCGAGACAATAGTTTTAGTCGAACAGCTGCCGTCTGTCGCAGTACTTTCTCTGCCTTTTTTAATAAACCCGTGTTATTTTTTTCACGTTGACGTCTCTTCTGACTCGTCCCACTTGTTCTCTCTGTCAGGCCACGTAGTGGAACCGGAGAAGGTGCACGAGAAGCTGTTTGTGGGCTCGAAGACGCAGTTCAAGAGGCCGTCCCAGCCGGCCGTGTCTCGCTACAACAAGAAGCACGCCGCGGAGGAGATTGTCAAGATGACCAACAAGCTGCTGCGCAAAGAGGCCAAACTGCGCAAGAGGCTGGCAGCTCATGGCGTCGACTACGACTTCCCCGGGTTTGTAAGTAATCTCCCAGAATGAAGCAACGACAAACCCAGAGAAGAAAAAAAAAAGGTGGACAGTTGGTCCTTCAGTGTGAGAGATGCCTACAGAACACATAAAATGGCTGTCCGAGTAAAGCCTTGAGCCTCCGTTCTCTGTGACGCAGCTTAAAATTCCCCATTGTGAACGGCAGCGTCCAGCTCCGGCTGAATCTCCTCCTCTACCGTTACTGAGAGGAGCGTCTGCACCTATAAACCGAATCAACAAAACAACCCAACCATTCCAAAAGTAATTATTTAACAAATAATCCCAACTTTAAGGTCATAAAATAAATGTTCTATACCGTGGGCTATTAAATTTCATTATCTGAAAATCCCAGAGTGTTCCCCACCAGAATGGTTTGACGCAACCGAGCACACGCTCCATGGAATTGCTGTCGCCTTGACAATTAAAAGAAAAAAAGGAGTCTTGGCTAAAGCATAGTAGCGATGCTACTGACACCACAGAGGCACAAGTTCCATAGAATTCCGTTATAATGGGTTCATTTCCACACCCATGGCAGGGTTTTTCCTGCCATAACCACTGGAATACAGTGTCTGCGTGGGTGAAACGGCTTCCGACAAAGGTTTTATCACCACCTCACTCGGTTCAATCTTTTCCCTTTTACAAAAAACACGACATAAGTGCGAAGGCGGGGGTTCCTTTCCGACCCAGAAGATTCTGACCCATCCAGAATAGACCAGCATCCTCTCCGTGTTCCGAGTTGTCCGCCCGCTGCTCGCCACCGGCCGTCGCTACAATATTATTTAATCTGCAGCTATATGTGGGAGTTCTGGCTTTTTACCACCACCAGTTTGAGGCTTCAGAGTCATTAAGTTGGAATACGATCCGAAGTATGCACCTTTCTGATTGAGCACAACTCCCCTGGTGCCCCCTCGTTCACAAAGCAAAGCTGTGCTTCCTGGTTCAAAGTTTCAACCTTTTGAAGTGGTTTAAATACAAAATCTGTGAGAAAATGTTGTAGCCGCTCAGTCTTTTACAGTGTTTTGTTGCCCGTCTTGATATAAAGACATTTGCGACATTTTACTTTGTCTGTTTGGATGGAAATCGCCTCCTAACATTGTTAATTTTTGCAGGCCGCCCAGATTACCGAGAAGAAGAAGAAGCTCTCGGACATGAATGAGTCCACGTGCAGCAACGTAAGAACACTACTGTTTTGTTTTTCCTCTTCCTACGATTCCCAGTGTTACTGTGGTTCTGCACAGGCTGAAAATGAGCCCAGCTGTCTCAGTGAGCTGGGGTCAGATAACTGTGCACACAGCAAAGCGGTGCGTTAAGCTTATTCCGTGTGGCTATCACCGGAATAAAACCCATGCGCCTACATGAGAACCCGAAGCCTGGGATTATGCCATGACCATCCACCTTTCTCCTCAGGACACCACGCCGCTGTGCACCCCGTCCCTCCTGGAGAGGAGGAGGTCCACAGTCGTGGGTGAAGACGAGGACGACCACGAGATCATCGTAAAGCTGCCAGCTCCGCAGAACGCTCAAGAGAGCTCCTCGGAGGAGGAAGAGGAGGAGGAGGAGGATGGGGAGGAGGAGGACGAAGAGGAGGAGAAGGAGGAGAGTGCTGGTGAAGAGGGGGAGGAGTCAGACAGCGAGGAGGAGGTGGAGTGACTGAGGAAGGTTGTGATGTGGACTTGGGCGGTCTGAACTGTGTGCAGAGGGAGGCTCCTCTGTAGGAGGCCACAGGGATTGTGGGTAATGTGAACAAACTGAACGGCGCCGTCAAGAGTGGAGACTGGATAGCAGAGGAGGCGGCCTATCGCGCGGCCCCTCAGCGCTGACATCAGATCGTGGGGGGTGTCAAAGTCCCGCCCACTTTCCGAGCCAACCGTAGGTGAACGGCACAACAAGGCAGTGCATTTTATTTCCAGTCTTATCCGTAAGTGAAACCTGAAGTTCCCTTTTTTAATCGATGTTCAGTTTTGGCTTCCCGTACCATGAATGTGGTAGATTGAGTGTTTCATTACAGCAGCCGGCCACCAGGTCGCAGTATTTAACTGTGTTTTTGCTTAGTAAACACTTCTTTGATATTGTAAGAGAGAGTGTACACTGACGTACACCTCGAGAAAATAAAACGTTTAAAGTGTGTGGTGGAGTGTTTATTACAGCACACTGGATTTTTAAAGAGTCAGAGGATGTGACTTATCTTCAGGTTTTCACATCGGGAGTGTCGGACATGTTTGGACAGATCTACGATGACGGCATCATAACCCAACACACACACTTTCTTTTTTTTCCTGCATTTACTGCTTTGTCAAAAGAAAAATATATGCAATGTCCACATCATGCCACCAACCATGCAGTGAAAGTTCAAAAGTTAGTTTTCAGCAGGTTTTATTAACTCACCATCACTTTCGGCCAACTTCTAACTTTCAGTCCAGGGATTCAAATTACATTTTTTTTCCCATTTTCTCACCACGTTCATCAACTTGGACCAGAACGCAATGAACACAGGATTTCAACAGCCGCACAGTCACTGATTTAGATTCGATTTGGAGCTTTTGAGCTTCTCCAGCCTGTGATTTCTGATTATTGTGAAATGTGTATAGTGTTTTTAACATATTGCTGTCAGATTGATCCAATAAAGTATATTAACACAAATCAGTTCCTGTGAATCTTCTTAAAATGGTTTCACCTTGGACTTTCAAATATGTTTCTTTGAAATTTTTAACTCTTGATAAGGCCACAAAATGTTACCTACCTAAATGAAAATCTAAATTCTTAATCATCCTCCATTGCTTTCTTTTGAATGTCAAAGCTGAATTATATAAAGTAATATAGAAAATATGAATGCATACATATTTACTCCCCCCCCCCCCCCCAAAAAAAAAGAAATGGAAACCTGCTGAATTGTTAAGGCAATCTTCTGAATATGTGTCTTAAATAAAACAGAATACTATAAAAGCTCAGAAACATAACATGAAAAATGTTGATCTTAAAAAAAAAAAACTTTTCAAAACTGATGGGAAAAGAATGGTGAAAAACACAGTGATGAATTCTGAGCATCTTTTGGGGCTATTTTACATAAACTGGGGGAAACGAGGTAAAATTTCAATTACTACATGACACTTCTGGGTGAGTTTGAGAGCTTTGCAGTCCTTGATTTTTATTACTTAGTATTTATTTAATGTGATATTCTGATCTGTAATAGGTCCCGATTGTCATTAAATACATATAGATAAATTATCCCGTCACAAAATTAAGAAATGGA
Source organism: Lipophrys pholis (assembly GCF_963383615.2). NCBI lineage: Eukaryota > Metazoa > Chordata > Actinopteri > Blenniiformes > Blenniidae > Lipophrys > Lipophrys pholis. The sequence continues at coordinate 25,150,594 of NC_137632.1, forward strand.
AGAAAACAGAAGTTTTCCAACACTTCTATTTGGACAAAACTATCACTACTCTTGGACAACATCAATGCATAACACTGCAAAGTAAACAAGTAAACGTACATGTTTCAAAAGTGAGTTAGATCGAGAAATACTACAGGTGTTAATATTTCTACAATTGTATGGAAATCTATGGTGACCTGGAAGTGCAAAACATGACGAACTTCAGAAAACCCTACCAAATCTCCAAAACACTACAAAATAGAGAAAACACTCCCAAATTAAAATAAATAGAGAAAACACGACAAAATCCCCCAAAATACTACAGAATGGAGAAAACACTACAGAATTCAGAAAAGACAATGAAAACTTTAGGTACCTGCTTACTGTTTTCTCTATTTGGTAGTGTTTTCTATCATTTGTAGTGTTTATTGGATTTGGTAGTGTTTTCTGAAGTTTGTAGTGTATTGCACTTTCAGGCCACCTTAAACAGCTCCTGACTAATAAGATGTATAAATCTATAAAATAATACTTTCTATTTCAAATCTATACATTTAGAAATGTTTAAACAATACTTTTATCATAATAGCATCTTGTTTCCAAATTCTGTTTAAAATGGTTAATGTCTATAAACACCATAAATATGTTTATACAAACGCTTCGTTTAAAAACAAAACAAAAATCAATCTATCAATATTTGTTTTTCCAAAATATGTCCAAAACGTGTTATTAACGTTTAACACCCCATGTGTGTATTGCGTGCGCGCTCGCGCAGCTTTGCCATGCGACAGTCCTCCAAGTGCCAACATCATCCCGGCCTCTGGTGCGCATGCGCGCGACGATCCCTTCTTGTCCTGCAGGCAGCATTCCGGGTGGGGAGAGAGAGAAAGGGACCGGAGAGGAGAGCTTTTTCAGGCCGTGGGCAGCGCTCTTTCCACCTCGGTTAAATAAAATCCCAGGTGAGCCTCCGGAGGAGCCGTGTCAGATCTCCGGGATATGGTGAGTGGAAACCCGGGGGATGTAGCCGCGGCTCCCGGCTGATTTTCCTCCCTTTGTGCCGTGAGTGACGCTCCATTGAAAGGAAGGGCTCCGCTGAAACAAGGAAGGAGAGCTAGGTTTTATTTTCATATTTATCAATTATTTTAAATTTCATTTTTTAGCTTTTAGTCACTTCACGCGCCTCCTTCAACCGGTGGAATAGGTGAGGGGCCCGTGAGAGGGTAAAAGATGGGGCGCGGGGTAGTTTTGTCGGGGGTGGGTGCGTGGAAGCTGTCAGGGATGGTCTGAGCTAACAAGCTAAGCTAACACATCTGTGTGTGTGTGTGTGTGTGTGTGTGTGTGTGTGTGTGTGTGTGTGTGTGTGTGTGTGTGTGTGTGTGAGAAATGACGGGACACATTCACCTGCTTACAAGCTGAAAGTGTTTTTGACGAGTTTTTATTGTAGTTCCTTTAAAGCGTTGCTAAACACACACAGAATAAAAAAATAGAGACGCAAGCTAAATGTCAAATAAGACAGGATAAAAAAATCAATAAGTAAATTGAAATTCTAATGTATACAAGGCGTGACCGGTGACTAATGTTGGCACAGAAAGGATGAAATTAACCAAAACACTACAGCAAGGGGTGCCCAGCCTTTTATTGAAGCAAGAGCTTTTAAAGTTTCAGTCGTTATTGATTGTCTCCCTGCCTATTTAATATGCACGAAACAAACAGAAAAGCAATCCTGATATATACATTTAAAACTGATAGTTTAATTAATTGTTTACAGTGGGCCCTGACAACTAAAAAAAAAAAAAATGGAACCCCCAAAACTTTCTTTATTTTTAGGGAGTCCGTTTACACCACGCCGGTGTGGAGATCCACTGCATCCGTGGAGTTTTTATACCGGCTCACAAGGTGGAACGTTTCTTTCACGGTCGCGAGTCCCCCCTGCAGAGACTGCATTCTGCTCATGTGCGAGTAAACAAACATGGCGGCCCCCCGTTAGTTATATATTCAGTCTGTATTCTGGTTTTATCGTCCATATCTGTAGTTTAATAGTTGGGACTCTCCCCTGATAGCATCCGATTCGTCATCAGTCCATAACGAGTGTCGGGTTCCCTCGATTTTTTTTCTTCACATTTATAGCGTAAAAAAATTAAAAATGAGCAACAGCGCCCTTCCATGGCCGGGCAGACTAAATACATCGTTGTCAGGGTGTTCACTGCTGCAGTATGTAAACGCACCTCTTATTTTTTCTTAACGGATTGTCACGTGAAACGTAGGGTGGTGAGCGGATTGATCCAAATATCGATAATATATCGATATCGAATGATACCACTGCAATGAGATCCATACTTGGTTTCTCAAAAAGAGCACTGTTATTTTGAATAACAATTTATCTCAGGAGTTCTTATTTTTCTTGTCAGTCAGTCCTGAAATATCAGTTTGTACCACTATGTGGTGCTGTGAGTCACTATTTGTATTGAGTCCAATCACAGAAGGAGAAGCAGAAGATTCAAACTTAAATTATGGTAAAAAAATTTAGGAGATCTAAAGTCGTTTCCAATATCAAAGTGCTGAAACCTGCATTGGTACTAGCGTTGGCATTTTTAGATCCTACATTCAGTACCTTTTAATTTTTCTGTCCCTGTTTATAGCTTGGATAAAAGATTGACCTGGTTCTGTTGTGATTTTGTTTTTGCTCCTCCAGGGTAACCCAGGGCTCTCTCCGAAACTCTCCAAGCTGTGAGCTCGCCCTCGCCCTCCGTCTGCTGACTTCCTGTCTACTCGCCCCCAAGTCACCCCTTCGTCGTCCGGCTGCAGCGGTTTGGCTCGGACTCCTCAGTGAAGAGAAAAAAGTCAAGTTGGGGGTGGTGGGGCGGGGGTGGTGGTAAACGTTCCCCCCCAGCTGCTGTCCTGACTCACACATGCTGCATTGCTGCCATTCCCTGAGCCGTCCATCCACCCACCGGGGCTCGGCCTGCTAGCACAGAAAGGAGGTCTGACCTCAGGGATCAAAATACAGGCAGTCAATCCCTGTTTTTTCTCCTCGTCACACACCCGCTAAGTGGAACTCCTCTTGTTCATCGCTCGCAGTCAGTCAGACTACCGGGGGGAGGCGGGGCGGGCGTTGATCCTGGGGCAGGATGATGGAGCCCAGCATGGAGAACTGCCTGGCCCTGGTCCTGCAGAAGGACGTGGGCCGACGGCTGCAGGTGGGCCAGGAGATCATCGACTACATCCTGGACAAAGAGAAGTCCTCCGACTTGGAGCAGGATCAGACGGCGCTGGACAAGATGGTGGACGGCATTGCCAGCTCCTGGGTCAACTCCAGCAACTTCAAGGTAAATTTCATTGGTGGTTGAGGACATGACGCTCGACTGTGGCAATGTTTCCACACGCCGTCGGTTTGATCCTTTACGACATACGGATCGCACGTCTTCAACACCGCCACTGCAGGTGTCTCCACTGCGGCTCGGCTGCGTTCCACCACAATGGCTCCATGTGTTCCACACTGCCCTCATGCACTTTAATGTAGTATTTCCACAAAGAGCACGCGTCTCCGTGTTGACCTCTCTGCTCTGCGTTGTGCCTTTACAGTGTCCTCACAGACACAAGAGATGTTGCGTCTCCACTGATAGATACCTCCCCGCTCTGCTGCGCACTGTCTTGCTCCGTGACATTATTAACATTAATTAACAGCCTCTGTGCCTGTTGAGCATTTTGAATTCCTAAGCCTTCCATACATTTTCTTCTTGAGCTGTGTTCGTTGTTGATCACTGGAGGTTTCTACCTCATGGCCTCCGGCTCTCCTCTCCGTCAAATAGTTTATCAAACGGAGACAGGATGTGGTCCGACGGTCCTTTTGAATAAGATCTGCTACAGCCGCAGCTACGAGCCGGCACGCACTACAAGATTTTTCAAAGCTTCACAGATTAAGAGGCCACACACACTTGATGATCAACCTCAACAAATCAACCTCGGGCCTCTGTAACGACTCTGGATTTTTTTTTATCGAGGTAACTTCAGGATTAACCCTGGGATTTCCGTACTGCGAAGTAGATTCACTTCTTACCGGGATAAATCACCCCGGTACTCTGAGGTTTAACTACGGAGCAGAGAATGACGGCACCGTCTCCTGACTAATCAAATCTCTTGGAAAATGACCTGCCTATTTTTACAATATCCTGATTAGTGTGCGGATCATACCGCCCACTTGTGATTCTCAAGAGTGCGGCAGAGCAGAGATGGAGAGTTTAGAGCGACATGATAAAATAAATCCTCGTCACTGAGCTTTGAAGGGTGTTTTTGTTCTTGTCATTGACTTGGACCCAAGTCTGTTTAGTTTCATGAGGGGTTCATCTGTAATAATAAGATTAATAATGGTCACGTCTGATATAACTGCAGAAAAATTAAGTTTAAGGAGGAATTTCTAGTTTTTCTTAGGAGGTCTAAAGTAAAGCAAACGTCATTGTCCTCCATTCAACACCCAGCCTGATGCTGAGGTTATTCTGTCTTTGATTCAATGGACTTTATTTTGGAGTTTCATGTAGAGCAAGTTTTTTTTAATTGTTGGTTAAAAAAAAAAAAAAACTTCATTTTAGTTGTTCTAGCTTTTTCTTTAAACCCTCTTTAAACACTTTATGCAATTATAGATGTTTTAGCTTTTTATTATTTTTTTTCCCATTTTAGTTCTCATCGCTTTTTTTTAGAACGTTTTAGGAGTGAGCCATTTTAACAGTTTTAGCTTTTCTATTTTGTTTTGTTCCATTAGTTTTTCGGCAATTTTAGCTTTTATAAAGATGTGTAATTGTTTTAATGGCTTTAGGTTTTGTTTTTTTGGCATTTTAAATGTTTTAGCTTTTTTTATCCTTTATAACTTGATTAGGGTTATTTTACCATTTAAATTTTAACCGTTTTAATTATTTTCAATGTTAGCTTTTATTTTATTTTTTAAAAGATTTTTATACATTATAACCATTTCAGCTGATTTAGATTTTGTCTTTCTTTTTTAGAATATTTTTTCTTGATTCTATCAATTTTGCCAATTTCCGCTTTTCCTTAATTTTTTAGTTTTTGCGATTCTAGTCAATTTTAACCTGCTAGCTGTTCTAGCACCCCTCCATTTTGATTTCAAAGGTCAGATCTGTCACCTCAAAATACACAACAAGAGAAAAAAAACAACATCGAAAAATCCAGAAAAAGTGTTTATTATTGTGAAAGCTGCCAGGAGCCATTAAAGAGGCTGTTCCAACACCGATAATTGGGTACCTGGAAGGCAGAGCTGGCACAAAGAGGAGCTGGTACTTTCTGTACACATCGACACACTCAGCAGCTATTGAGCAGTGTCACACTTTGGTTTTTGTGATATGGAGGCATTAAGGACCTCCCTTCAGCAATTAATTTTGCCCTTTCCATGCTTGACATTTTCGCCTCCTCCACGTTACTAGACGACGTCTAAAGTAGCTCGTGTGGTTCCTCCAGGTGCTTTCATGCAGCCTAGGAACCACCTGTACACAGATACACAGATTCACATTTCACTGCATGTTGTGAGGATTTCTTCCTTTTGACATTTTTCTTTTGGATAACTGTCAGTGGTGGAAATATTTCTGCCATATGCAAAAACAAACTAGTTGTTTCAGTAACTTTACATCTCTTACTTAATTCAGTCCAATTCAGCTTCTAGTTTAAGACGTTTGTCAGTATCATCTGGTTTCATAGGTAAATAGATTTGTGCATCATCTGCAAATCTCAATTCTGAAATCTTCATTACTATTTTGTCGCTCAGTTTACAAAATGAGCAAAAATCGATTCCGCTTTTAAAGCTTTAGAAACTTTTTGTTCCTGAAACTGCTAATTGATATTATTTCTCCCTTATTTAAAATAAATGTGCTTCATTTTGTTAATTTAATTTCCTAAAACTCTTCTGGTATATGTTCTGTCTTAATTGAACTTTCACTGCTATGCTCTCTATCTTGTCATTTCCTGTTGCATTTGGTATACTTCGGTGCTGTTCATGTTGACCCGTAATTTGTGCATACTCGCGTGTTCTTGCCCAGTTAAAAACGACAACAAAAAAAACAACTTAATGCTTGGTTTAGAAGGAGCCAAAAGTCTGTAAACACTACAAGTGTGCATGCCTGATGTTTCTCGAGAATCAGACATGGGTCACTTGATAAAATAAATGTAACCACACAGTTAAAAACAAAAATCTGATTTAGGCAGCAACCCCAAACTGAGCATCAAGACTTGGCGTGTAAATGCAGCATAAGTCACATCTGAGTATAAATCACATCGGTCCAAATATACGCCATGAGAACTGTTAACCACCCAGTTAAAAAAATTTAAGTCAAATTTATCCAACACTTTAAAAAATACAATTTGTTTGTCCTTCAGTCTGATGAGTTTTCCATTTGACGTTAATCTGGAAAGACTACTAAAGAATAGAGTCTAAATTTGTGCGTTTTTCTGTGGTACTGTATCCGTATTCTTTTGTCATACAGTAGTGTATATATAGTATGGTATATTTTGATATGTAGGTCATATGACCAGCCGTACAACTAAAGAGAGTGTGACCCAGTCGAGGACGGTTGTTACCACCTGAAGATGGATTGACTTGGTTCAGTAAACATTGGCTTCGGTTAAACTCGGTCCGACGCCTTTAAGGAAGCAGTCGTAGCACATTAGAGCCTTGGAGGTGGCGTCAGCTGGGCCATTATTTGTGTCCGCTCCTGACAACCGAGGCTGCAGGCAGCGATCAGCTGAGCGTCGGTATGAGGGTTAGTGTTGTGTCTTTGAGAGGAACTCTGGAACAGTTTGTACAGAAGGGTTACACTTCTACACAGATCCAAGGACTGCACACAACCTTTTTTTTTTTTTCTTTTTTCTTTTGCTACTTGTGCAACTGTTGGCTTTGTGTACTTGCCAAACAAAGATATGATTAGAAAGTAAAAGATTAGCAGCGGCCACCCGTGCCGTTTCTGAAATGTCAAGTTTGCTGTTCACCTGGACGTCCATGCTATCGTGACGGCCTAATTTCTCGTGTGTGTGTTTCTGTGTGTGTTTGTGTTTGTGTGTGTGTGTGTGTGTGTGTGTGTGTGTGTGTGTTTGTGTATGTGTGTAAGCCAGCAGCTTTCTCATGTTGTGTCATTCTTTATAGCGCTCTGATTTAAATCTATCCTGTCAGAGGTCACACCGGCACCTACAGCAGGGACTAACCCTCCTCAGCTGTTGGATCACTTCCTGTCAGCCTGGACTTCAGACGCTTGTAGTTTGTGCTGATAGTCGATCAAACATGTGATTGACCAGAGGTTGTGGTACATTTACAGGAGAGAGAGCAGCTTTTAACCCAATAACAAGAAGAAATCCTCATCAATTTAGTCTCATTTACCCTCTGTTGCAGGTAGGAATGTGCAGCTCCAATATAAAAGTGTTGGTTGCATGTGCTTTGGCAGTGAGTGAAACATTTCGTCAGAGTTAAGAGTCTTAAGTTGTTTGGTCCAGTTTTTTTTCCCCAGAGTTAATTTCGCTCCATCTTCATGAAAGGGATGATGAAGCTCTGAACACAGTATCACCCTGAGTCAGCTGTCAGCCTCCAGGAGTTCATGGCCGCCACTTCGATTAAGATCCTCGTCTGCCGGTGGAGCGACACTCTTCTCTATTGTGTCTGGCATGTGCAGAGGCAGCGTAGGAATGACGCCTCTGGATCCTAACTTTGTTCTACGTGTTCCAGCAATACAGCTCGGCTCCAAAACCAATGCTGGACAATGCGGTCTAGGAGGGAAAGAAGAACTAGTTTGTAACCACCACTTCCTAAACTTGACAGCACTCATAAGAACCATTTCACGACCATTTATCAATCTCTCACATCGCGCTACCCCAGCAGTGTTTTCTGAGTATGATCTCTTGTTCTGTAGCTGTTTTTAGCTACCTGCCTGTGGCAAACGGGACTCATGAGCCCCTCAGCTGGCGTCACAGCTCGTCCCGTGGTTCCCGTCTGACAGGCCCCGGTTCTCGCTCTAGGACAGTGGGGAGATGGCTTTGAGACACCAAAAGACAAAAGACAGAGGCAGAATAACATGTTTGTTAGTCACAAATTACTTTTTGGGAGCAACAGAAGATTTGACCAGATTTGCTTTTGTTTCGAATCTGGAATCGGATCAGAGCTGCGTTTTGCTGTTACTCTTACCGTCAGCAGTGGGATCACCTCTGTGGTCATTCAAGCTTTTCGGTTGCCACGTGCAGTGAAAGTCTGAATTACACTGACATCCTCTGTGTACATACTCCTCAACATCCCCTAGTCAGTGGTCATAAAACAGTCCTGAAGTGCTGAGGATGCACCCTCCGGCTAGATCCTGGTTTGTTTTCTCAGTGAGCTATTACTTCTGAATCAGCAGCACCATGTTCATATGTCAGACCTTCATCTTGAAATGATACAGAGCGCTGGATAGCACCGATTGATTATGTGACAAAGTGGGTAACAATCAGTCTGATTTCTGAGGTGGCATATAAATAGCGCGGCGAGAGCCGTTGCGTAATGCTGAACAATATGGACGCCCCGGCGCTGGAGACAGACGACCTCCTCGTCACAGACCACCTACTCTAGAGTGACTGAGGACAGAGGGTCCACTGAGCCTTTTCACTGTCCCTGTTGAAATATGTCATTTATACTTTTTTTTTGTAATGACTTACAGTTTATATTATTTTATTATTTTTTGAACAGCAACAGCATATTCAATATTTTTACAAACGTACAAACCATCAGCACCCAAACACCTCCATCCCACCCACAACAGAGCAGAGTCAAACACTCCCAGAGGTGACCTGCTTCTCAAACTACTATGTAAGACAGTGCAGATATTGGTTAAGCTGACTGACCAATGAAACGAGTCAATTAAAACCAAACATGTTCAGTGCCATCTTTACTGTGACATGTGGAGATTGTCGAGATACATGCCCCATTTTAAATAATACTTCTCTGCTCTGTCCAGTATCCTATATGACGTGTTGCTTCATAGGCAGCAGCTCTGCCCAATTCAATTCTTCAGTCCTGAGGTTCCGAAGGTTCTCCAGGCTTCTCCCACTTCCTGAGGATGATCCGTGAGCCAATCATAATAGCCGTTTGCATCCAATATTGCAGCGATTGTGGGAGACCAGACAGCACTGTACAGTCCCCCGAGAATATACAGTTTTGGACGGAGCACAATTTGCCTTTTTGACGACATTGACAATGTACTTCTGAATCTTAATCCAAGACTGGCTGATGTTGGGGCGTGCCTATAGCACGTGTACCAGTGTACCTGCATCCCTACTACACTTCCAGCAGGCCGCGGTACCTTTTAGCCTGAGCCTACAGCGCCAACTCAGCATCCAGTAAAATCAATGTAGTATTTTAATAAATTCATTGTGTTTTTTAACTGTTGGCTCGAGCTGAGCATGAGCTGGCATTTGTCACAGCTCTCTCTTTTTCTGTCCATCGGTGCCTACATTGGCTCCAGCCAATCAGTAATACACACTGCATGGTGAGACTGAGGCTCGCCCCACTCATGCAACCATCAGTATGGATCAAGAGAACACAACCTGAAGCGGCAAGACGGAGACCAATAACCAGGAACTAAAATCCTCACAGAAATGATATGCAATTTAGGAGGAAGCTTTACTCACAGGCAAGAAAATATTGTAGATAGTCTTAAAGAATTAACAACATACTTTGCCTACAGTCCTTTTTGGTGACACCAGGTTGGACACAGCCCTACCTGCCTCATAATGGCCAGTCGCCCCTAGTACTGCCACACTGCAAAGGATTTTGTGTTTGATCCACAGAATGAATCACATGGTTTTCTTTTTGGATACAAATGTAATCATTCATCATATTTTTTCATATAAACTTAAACATATGCTCTTTCTTCATATAAAATCAACCATTAATCTGATTAAATGTGCATGTAAGTTGCACTAAATGATGTAAACAGAACATAAAATCTGACCCAAGCGATACCTTGATTTATGAGTGTTTTCCTAGTTTGTCCACCGGATGGCGGCAGAGCTTTCGCTCTCACTGTACCTATAGAATATTATTTTGACATGTTATGGAGTTTTTCCCAAAATTACACAATGTCCCAGAGATGTGTTTGGGCGTACCTATGTGTTGACTTGTTTTTAGCAGGGATGCACTCACTATGCTCCTATTAAGCAGCTCTCTCACTCCATGACAAGGAAAGATGTCAGAAGCCGTTCCAGCTTTTAGATCAATACTCGCACTCGCACACAGTCTGCTTGGTCATGGTGCTGCATACACACTGCTCTTCAGCTGCTGTACAGCTCCTCTATCTTTTACCACTGAGGCCTGTCACCGATTTAAGGCTGCTTATTATTCCCTTTAATCAGCAGCAGCAGCATCAAAACCCCTAAATGTTGTTTTTACTCACAATACACTGCTGCTGAGGCCGGCCCTATAAACTGGTCTGGGATTGTCTCTCACAAAATGAATTATGTGTCGATGTGTTTATTAGAAAAACAAAACTGAAATGTGAACACTGTCTGTGGTCTATTTGTTTTAAATGCTGTTTTAAAAATGAAAACGTGCTAAGGTGCATGTTCTTGTGTGTCCACTAGGTGGCTCTGCTCGGATTGGACCTCCTATCTGCAGTAGTGACCAGGTTACAGGAGAGATTCAGGGCCCATGTGGGAACAGGTGAGGCGCACAGGTTTTCATCTCTTACATACAACATACAATGACTGTATCTGCTCATCCACTGAAAGAACAGGGAAACCTATCGAGGTGTTATTGGTGAAAAAGGTTCAAGTAGTTGTGTACAGTGAGTTGTGTGCCTGTCGATTTATTTTCTCTCCACAAATAAATAGGCTGAACGCAGCGATCGTTTTTCACTAAATATCTCAGCGGAGGTCTGTGACGTGTGATTCGCTGTTGGAGGAAATGGAACCTGTAACTCCTGGGGAAGAACTTCACACCCATACAGGAGCACCACATTTACTGCAACAATTGTTGTATTATTGGAGAGAGAAAAAAAAATCTACAAATTCCATTTTTACAAGTGTTCAAATAACATAGAATGCTGGCAGGAATATTAATTTCACCCACAGCTCTCCTCTCCAAGTTTTTAGATGGTAATAGAAGAAATCTGACTCACAGCCTCTCTGTCTGATCCGGATTGTTGTGGTTTCTTTTGTTCTGTGGTGAATGATCCCTGGTTCCTCCGGCTCAGTTCTGCCCAGCCTCATCGATCGACTGGGAGATTCCAAAGACCAAGTCCGAGACCAGGACCAAACTCTGCTGTTGAAGATCATGGAGCAAGCCACCACGCCACAGGTACACACACACACACACACACACACACACACACACACACACACACACACACACACACACACACACACACACACACACACACACACACACACACACAGATATTAAGTGCTCAGTCATGGTCCAGTGTATGTATTTCAGTTTGTGGGGTAGCACTGAAACGGGTTGGATGAGGAGTTGAAGTGAAGCACTACTATAGAGCACTTTAAAAAGAACTATAAGAGGATCTACTGAAGCGTATATGTAAGACGAGGAGGGGTTAAGTTGAGGGGGTCACATTGTATATTGATTTTTTATAGTTAGGATTTCTGTTATCGGCACTGGGTGGATTTGTGACGGTGCTGTGGAATTAGGACCCAAGCGCTGACTCAGAGACCAGAGTAGGTGAGCAACAAGCCCAGCAAGTATTTCAGTGAACAAGTGTTAAACTATAGATTACCATGTGCAATAAAAGCTCATTTGTTACACAATGAATGACAAATTAAAAACCAGTAAACCTTGGATAATGTGGTTCAATCCATTCCTCCCTGTTAGTGGATATCGCACTGCATGAAGTGTTTTTCGGAACAGAACAGTCGATTTGACTCGGTGTCAGTGAGGTACAAATTGGTGCTTGGAAAAAAGCAAAACAACAATTCTGTGAAGCTTCTGATGTCAGAGCGCCGATGTCGCTGGTGTGTGTTGTTGCAGTACGTGTGGGACCGCATGCTGGGGGGCTTCAAGCATAAAAACAACCGGACCAGAGAAGGAGTGTGCCTTTGCCTTATTGCCACATTGAACACGTGAGTTCAACGCCTCCACACAGTACCTCCACATCTCTCCATCCTGTAGGTTTAACTTGACACCATGTATAGTGCACACACTCCCACTGACCAGTTAGAAAGAGACTTCTTCAATCTCACAGAATTAGGTGAAAAAACTGATCTCAACAACATAATAAAATCTCCTTGAACTCCTTCATTTATGGCTAAAGTTAATGACACGCACCACAAATGGCCACCAGGGGGCATTCAAAGTCTGTTTTCATGTCATGTTGACTATGTTCATCTATACTTGTATATTGATTAACAGCATGTCAGACATCCATTAACAGGCAGGTCAGTAAATGCAGGGAAACATTTCTTTTCCCTCTGTACACCTCCACAAGTTCCGACTCCCAGCTTTAACGTGAAGGGTGTAGGAATTACAACTCATCTTTTGTGTCTCACGTCTCCTTCAGTTCAGATGTCCACCCATCTCTGATGCTGCTTCTATAACCCTTCTCTTCCAGATACGGAGCACAAGGCCTGACCCTCAGTAAAATCGTCCCTCATATATGTAACCTCCTCGGAGACCCCACAAGTCAGGTAATCCCAGTCATGCCAGTCTCCGTGGTGGTGGTGATGATCTGTGTCTGTTAATCCACTCCGTGGAGGAGTAACTAGAATATCATCTTCAGCTGAGGAGATATCGTTGTGTTGTTCGGCAGGTACGTGACGGAGCCATGAGCAGCCTCGTGGAGATCTACAGGCATGTGGGAGAGAGGGTGAGACTGGATCTCAGCAAGAAGGGTCTGCCTCAGTCACGGTACGCCAGCCCGTCGCCGTGTGCCCCGGCGCAGCCTCAAACGTGGACTGCCACATTGCTATTTCATCCAAATACAGTTCCACAGAGCCCTGCATGTCTCTCTCACTTACACATTCTCTCACACACACACACACACACACACACACACACACACACACACACACACACACACACACACACACACACACACACACACACACACACACACACACACACACACACACACACACACACACACACACTCAGCTCGCCTTCACCTTCAGACTTTCAATATTGTCTTGTCCAGAGGTCTGTGACTTTTATGACTAAAACAAATTTAAACCATTTTTGTCATTTTTCTGCCAGTTTCACAAAAAAACATGTTTAACCTTTAAAGCGACAACACCAGCTCAGAAAGTTCCATTTTTTTTAAAATCGGTTTTCAGCTCTCTTCTTCAACTGCTTCCCCCTGTTTTTTTTAACGATGAAAGATATTTTGCCCAATACCATTTTCAGTCATGTTTTAGTTCTTTTTTCTTTTGCCATTCTGGAGTTACGTTTGTATTCATCGTGGCGCTCCTGTGCTCCCTCACAGGTTGAATGTCATCTTCAGTAAATTCGACGAAGTCCAAAGATCTGGGAACATGATGATGTCATCTGGCTCGGGTGAGTCCACATGGAAACAGGAATGTGTCGGGGGGGGGTTTCTGTGTGTGAGGAGAAGAGGAAAAGCTGGGAGTGGTGACACAGCTCCATGGCTGCTCCTCGCATGGTGCCTTCACTTCTATGTTTCCCCCTCTGGATCAGCACTTTCATCGTGTAGGTTCGTGTGTGTGTGTATTGCATTGAAAGGAAAGGATGGAGGATCAGGAGGGGGGTTGCGGTGCAGATAGAGACCCTGCAGCTCCCACAGATTAGTTTTCTTCACAGGAGGAGGAAGACTAATTTATTCACAGAATTCATCCCTGGTGGAATTTATTCTTCTATACGCCAGCAATGCATGCGATATTCCCACCATGAATCACAGTGTGTTTGTGCAGATGTGCCTCACATTTAACCATGAATATTCAACGCCAAGCCGCTCCTGAAGTGATGGTTTGCTGCGTTAGGTTTGCACAGAGCGATGGCCGCTGCTCAGGCTAATGCTCGTGGTGCTAACTAGTGAGACATGGTTCAGCTGCAGTGGTCAGATTGAAATGTGGAGGTGGGATTAAAAATCTCAATCCTCTGTCAGTGTGTGCGTCGGTTCTGGAGATGGGATGTGGAGTTGGCCGCGGTGGAAACTTTAATTCTGGTTATTCTAGGGATTATGATATCCACTTTATACTTTTCCTCTCACGATCGAGTGAGGATGATGACTTTAGTGCAAGAAATTATGTATATTTGATGGATGTTTGAGTGACACTTGATCAAAAAACAAATTGAATGTGCTCTCTGTTTTCGCAAAAAAGGCTTTTACTGCAGGAATGGAAAATAAAATGATTCTTTTCCACCCAGTACCCACACAGTAAACAGTTTTCAACATCTCCTCCCTCACTAGTTCCACCAGACGTATGAGTTGATACTGTTTTATCCACTTTGCTTGTTAACCTGCACCAGCTGCTGCTGCTGGACGCTGGTTGCTGCAGCTGGTTGTTGCTGCTGACTGCTGCTGGTTGCTATTGTTTGCTACTGGTGGCTGCTACTGCTGCTAGTTGCTGCTGGTTGCTGCGGCTGGTTTCTGCTGGTTGCTAGTTGCTGCTGCTGGTTGCTGCTATTGGTATCTACTGCTGCTGCTGACTGCTGTTGTTTGTTGCAGCTGGCTGCTGCTGCTGTTTGCTCTTGGTTGCTGCTGGTGGTTGATGCTGCAGCTGGTTGCTGGTTGCTGCTGTTGGCTGTTGCTGGTTGCTACTGGCTGCTCGCTGGCCATGCTCAGGCGAGTTTGAAATGTTGAATGTCAGAAGAAAACTCAGCTCATCACCACAATGAGCTCAAAGATCTGCTTCTCTTCACTTGAAGCTTTAAAGGCTTCAAGAAGCTTCTGGAAGATGTTGAGTCTGAATACACGGTGCAGGGAAAATGCTAAATGCTAACCTCCGGAGCACTGCAGGAAGCAAAGGGCGTCTAATTTCAGCAGATTTTATAAACTGATATTTTCTTTTTGCTTCATTTTGCCAGTTTTCCGAGCCTTTTCCCTTTTAAAATCATGCCTGTCAGTTTGAATTCACCTGCAGCTGTCACTCATGCAACACCGACACTCCTGTTTTATTCCATATTTTAATTTCCCTGCATTATGGCTGGATAATTTGGGGGAGGGGAATATATCACGGTCAATGAGTCCCCAGAGCTGATTTTCCTCTCTGCACCGTTTCAGAGCATCAAACTAACCTGCGACACGGCTGTGGCGCAGATGGATAAATGTTTGATGTGTTAGCGGAGTTGTGACCTTTGTGCAGATGCCCTCGCTGCTGACTGGAGGCCATTCCAGCTGAGCAGGCTGCTTTCACAGAGGAGACACTCAGACAAAGACCAGGCTTTCAAGCAAGTCTGAGCTGACAGCCTGAACACCGCGCTGTTCATTTATTAGCTCGGGACGAGGGCAAAAAGTGGACAGAGAAGAAGTTGCTGCTCTGAATCCCACCTTTGTGTGGAAATGCCTTCCAGCAGGCTCATGCCGCACTTTATTTCACTCACATATTTTACTGTTCAATAGACGCCTTGTGTTTCTGGCGATGACACTTTGTAAATACAGGTGGTGGAGAGCCTCTTGGCCTGCGAGGCGTTATGTAATCGCTCTCTGGAGAAAATATGACAATGTCATCTGGGTTGTTGCAGTTTAAGTGTAGATAAATCACATTTTCTCTGTGGGGAGTGGAGCTAGACAGTCAGCTGGCAAGTACGATCCAGAGAAATGCCTCTCTGTGTCGCTTTAAGGGATTTATCTCAACATCCGACTGGCTACCTCAGCTTTTCTCGGTGAAGCTCGTCTCAAACAAAATCGACAAAATAGGTTTTTACTTGATTGCACAATTTCAATGGTGGATAATCCATGTGCATTTGTTTTTCCTCTTATTGTTTAAATCAGTGTTTTAAGTGTAATATCGCCACATCCCAGTCCCTGTGAGAGTCGGGTGGTCAAAATGTTAAATGTAAAAATGTAAATTTAGTGACAAATTAACAGACCGTGTGACATTTCACCTCCTTAAAGTGAACTAAAGACCAGAATATTACGGAATATAATAATATATAAATGTGTTATGTCTTCAAATTAGAGCTTCACAGAAAAATGCTCCAACAGAAAAACAAGTCTTCGTTTAAACATGAGAAGGAATGTGCTCAAGTGCGTCAGTGGTCTGCACTGTTAAGCTGCTAACTCCGTGGTGTGGTCCATTTGTTGATGCTCTGCTTAGATTGTGTGTAAATCTGTTGTAGTTGGCCCTGAGAAAAATAATTAATGACTATCGGTGGAGGTTTCTTTCGTCCATTCATTCCGTCATCTCGGCTCTTTATTTGCGCCACTGTGAAAGTGAGTCATTCTAGCAGTTGTTTGATAGTCCGTCATTGTATCCATCACCATCAGCTGCTTGGCTCCTCGGCTGACTTTCACAGCTGCACTGAAATTGACTTGGATGACGACTCATTTAAATTTAACCCCCCCCGCCCCCTCGATCTGAGAAGAATGCCCACTGTTCATGTTGAACATCGGGGCCTCTGGCTCAGTTTCACAGCTATGCCAACAGTCTCAGATTGAACTCTGTATACCGAGAAGAGGTACACTCATGAGAAACGAGGCTTCATATAGTGTGGAAATGAGCAGTGAGGAGTTAATGTCATACATCACATACAGGGGCAATAAAAAGCATTTTCCTCCAAAGGAACACATGCAAAAGAACAAGGAGAGAATTAAAGCTGCGAGCAGCGCTGGATGGATCCTCGCACACCCACGCTCGTTGGAACGTGGCGCATGCTGAGATTTGGCGCACGTCGGAGTGCGATTAGAAATGTGGGCTAACTAAATTTGGGTTGAATTTATTGAATGACAGCCGCATTCACCATTTATTTTGGGATTGTTTATATGCATTTTAACTCTGAGGACAATCACAGCGATAACTGGAATTTTTCTTTAAAAAAAATCATGGATTTTATTTTTAGGCCAAGTCGCCCAGCCCTAGTTTACAGGTAATACAATTTGAAGATATCTGCAATTATGTAATTTATTACAACAGACTTTTGCGTTGCACCTTCCAAGGTCAGCAGAGGAATTAAATAGAGTTCTTATGTTATTGGGAGGAGGCCATGAAACAGCTAAATCTGAAATATGAAGGAGATTGAGGTGTGTCAGCCAAAATACAATGAAAGTATACCATTTTCACTTGTAAATAAAACAGGACCTCTAGTTACTGCTGACAAACATTTCACAGATGAGCACACATCCCCTAAAGCATGCTAAAAGAAAAGTAGCCCTACACTTGCTTTACAAGGGTGTTAAACGATGACATTAGTTCACAAAGCCAGTTAAAGTGAGATGGAGGCAGAGGGAGGCATGCTCTTCTTCTGACTGTAGCACAGGCGAGGAGAGAAGGGGGGGCAGAGTAAAAGAGAGAGATTGTGGAGGGATAAATAGAATAGGCAGGGTGAGCGAGCAGCACAAAGCAGCCATTTCTGTAGCATTCAGCAGGAGGTAAACAGAGAGCGATCAGCCGTGTGTGGAAGCAGCTTTGCACCATGACAGCTGGAGAAGGTGAGTTTTTCCTCCTTTACGCCTTGCATGCACTGCTCGGGGATGATCCATCCTCCTCATGGTGCACGTGTGGCAGTTTAACGAGGAAAAAAACAACCTGCCCCTTTAAACTCTTATGTAAGGTTTTTCATTCCTTTTTTTTTTTTTTTTTGGGTATCATTTCTGTTGTCTGAGGTTTCTGACTGAGTCTGAGCACTCAATAGTAAAGCAAGTGGAGGTGGAAACGGACGCACCTGACGCACTTTTCTAATGTCTCAAACTAATCAGGATGGCTCCTTAAGGGCTCCTCTTTTTGCCATTGTGGGAGCAGCCTTGTCTCATTTTAGAGCCTCTAGTGGGCGCTTATGTGTTCCCTGCCAACACTTTGCTCCCGGTCCAACATTGCCCAAGAGATCAAACTGCCAGTGTACGCTTCCTAATGCTTGCTATGATACGCATGATTTGTGTCGTGATCCATTCACTCGTTTCTTCATTTATGTACTAACTTGTCTTTAAATGTTATGTAGAGTTGCCACATTCTAGTATGTGACATCGAATTTTCAAAATGATGGTTTCAATTCAATTGTATTTACGTAGCCCAAATACAACACAGCAATTTCAAGGCACTATTGCAGAGAAAAGCCAACATTTACACTTGATAAGTGACTGCAGAAAGGAAGAACTCTCCTTTTTGATAGAAAGAAGCCTTTGCCTTTAGTTCCATTGTCGAAGATCCTGCAGGTAGAGAGAGAGAGAGAGCACAGGCCAGCAGTCTAAACCTACAGCAGCTTCACTAGAAAATGGTCCAGGGTGTCCCGGTCTCTATGGCAAAGAGATCCTTCAAGTGCCTTTCACGAGTCTCACCTAAGAGTACAAGTGCTCTAAAGTGAGACTCCAGATGACTCTGAAGGACTCCAGAGACCAGACCATCAGCAATGCTCCACCTCTCCAGTGACACTGTGTGGCATGTCCAACTGTGACGAGGAGGCTTTGGCCTTACAGTAAGTAAACCATCCAGGTGTAAGGCCTCAACATCAGAGAGTCGTCAGGATGAGGCAGAAAGAAGTGCAAAAGCTGCCTCTCTCGCCAAGCAGGGGCAATAGACAAGGTGGGAAGGCCGGGAGATGAGAGAACTCGGCTGGAGGGAGCTCTTGGAAATGGAGGCAAGCAACATCGGCTTCATCATCAGAGCCACCTATGATGTGGCATCAGACACTGTGAGCAAGAGGAATACCACTAATGCCGTGCCCCTGAGAGCAACCAGTTCCATCACAGCACCATCATTCATCCAAGAGGGACAGAAAAAGCCCAACCATCCCCCGACCAAACCAGTGACTGGACAGCTAGCCATGGCCTGTGATTTATTTATTGATTTATTTATTGGTTTGTATGTAGTTTAATAACTTTTTGCAAAAGTTACTCTCATGAATTGCATGGAATTTTCAGGGATGATTTGTCATCATCCAAGGACTAATCGATTAGATTTTAGGGAGTTAACAGCTAACTGTTTCTGAATAAATCCCCCAATATTGTGAACATTTGCTCCACTTTGTTGGAGAAGAGCTGTCGAAATCAAAAGAGTGAGCATCATAAACAGTCGTTGTTATTGTTGATCTATCGGCACATGAGCAGAAAACCCACTGAGAGCATCAGGTGCACTATGTGCTTCAGACCAGTTGCTTCCCTGCCAAAACAGGGAGGATTTAAAATGTTGCACTCTGGAAGCCAACTTCAAAAACTATGTTTATTACAGGCTGTTGCTGTGTTAACAAAATGTGAGAAAAGTGTAATGTTTTCACTTGAAAATGTTGTATAGACAGAACTTCGTCTTGGTTTCTTTGACATGTGCAAATCTAATTTGATGGACTCGGATCAGGTGAAACCCCGGTCTCCACCTGGGGTGTCTGTGATCTTTTTGTCTCAAAAATGGTGCTTTACAGTCACATATTTCCATTATGAATCAGTCCCTATCGAGTTAAAGCAATGAAATCTTTTTGAAAATGTCTTCCAGAGTGCTACATTTTCTTGTTGCACATCGTCCACACGACTCTTATCTTATCTTATATGCAAACTACAGTGTTTCAGTCTTACTCGTGTTCCTGTGGATGCAACGTTTCTGAATCGGAAATGAAAAAGCAGATTCTTCTGGTGTAAACAGCCCCTCAGTCTGTCTCATGTACAGCAGATCGCTGTATAGTGTGAAATGAAGCTTCAAACACAGACAGTATTTATATCCGTACAACCTTCAGCCATGACTTAAAGAAAACAAACTGGGAGAGCAGCAAATGGAAGGATTGTTCCACATACATCCTTTCCACCAATGGCTTTTCAGTTTCTTCATCAATCACAGAAAGCCCCCGCTGTTGGCGGTGTTCCCAGGGCTTACTGTGCGTGTTTGTGTTTGTGTGTGAGAAAGCACTCCCTCCCCTCTCGCCGTTACATAAACAGTGCGGACACTGCAGGTCCATCTTTAGCTTGAGCGTCCAGCTGTGAGGAGCCGAGCCAGTCACCTTCAGCTCTGTCACACCCTCTCAATTTCATCTCGGAGCAGAACCAGCGTTTCTTTCTGCTGCTCCCCAACGTGGAACGAATCATTTCTCTGAGCTGCGAGGGTGAGACTTACAGCCTCCCTAAAGCTCCGTTTGTGTGGCGGATTTGGTGCGACACAAGTGCTTCTGTTCCAGTGTGGGTGCAGGGGAGGCGAGGGAGGCGTATCATGGAGCTGCTCCTCTAAGGAAAGTGCTAGAAAGAGGAGGGAGGGAGGGAGGGAGGGATGTGTTTCCTTAGGAAGAAGCCCTTTGATCATCCAGTCAGGGTCAGTTGCGTCTGTCACAGAGCTGAACTGATGAAATTTGTGCAGATTTCATGTTAATGAAATCTGCACAAATTGTCACCGTTTGTGTTTTATGACATAACGGTGATTTCCAGCAGTCCTCCCTCTGTTATGTAACCTATCAGATAGACTCCATCTTCAGCAGGCCTGCAGTGGGCAAGCAGGTCTGAGCCCCCTTGGCTATCCCTGAGGAGAAACAGGAGGTGGAAAACTTTCATTTAAGTACTCTGTTTCTTTGTTTTTACCCATTTTAGATCTGCTTCTATGCAGAATGTTTCCTCTGAATCCTTTGTGCCTGCAGATTCTTTCTGGTTTTGGTTCAGAGTGCAGCGTTGAGGAGAGAAAATCCCCGTTTGAGACGGATTACAGCTCAGTTTCTGCAGATTCAGCTCCCTGTGTGGTCACAATGTGTATACTGACATCTAGTGGACATCCAAGGTACCACTGGCATGAGGTATCCATGGTTTACTCGTCTCCTTTCACACTGAAACAAGGGGAAACATCTGCAATCTTCTGTATTTTTAGGTCGTAATGTATCGTTTGAGTAGTTTGACACACTCAGGTTGATTTTGGACATTATAAGAATAAAAATGCAGCTTGCTTCTGCACTTAATCAAGGTTCATGGTCTTTATTGTCATTTCCATGCTTCCACATCCAGACGAAATTTGTTTCTCCAGCAGCGTATGTAGGCATAGAGTTTAGAGAATGAAGTGAAATAAATAAAAATATAAGAATCTAGGCTAAGTAGTGCGGCGATATAGAGAACAGATAATAAATCCAGTTTGATGGCATGGGGCAGCATTAGGGCTTAATGCTGGATTATGCTTCCCACATGACCGTGACTCATGGAATCTGCGCTAGAGAATGTGCGTGGCTTTTATACTCCATGCGGCGTCTGCTCCCAAACTGCAGGGGGCAGTGCATCGTGAACACACGTCCACCACAGCACTAAATTAGACGCCAACAGGTGATCCTGAGGAGAGCGGAAGGGAGTGGTAGCAGGCGACAACAACTGGTTGGATATTGGCCGCCCCAGCTAGTGATGAAACTGGACTCCTTTAACTGAATCAAGGATTTATGAGTCGTTCATCAAAGTGAACCGGGTGTCTGAGTCATTTGAGTCAGTTGCTCACATGCACTTCCTCACTGTCATTTGCGAATGCCCACCACCTCGACTAACCCGCTCGGACTTGAGCCCCAGATTTGAGGGAGGGTGGAGTCTCACCAGTTGGTTTTTCTACGACGTGACTCAGAAACTATCCGAGCTCAACTTTGGTCACCCTCCAGGCTGTTGATAGGGCAACGCAATTAAACTTTGATTGATTGATCTGTCTCTTGTGTTGCAGATAAGAACTTTGAGGATGAGGACTCGGTGGACGGAGGCCGGTCCTCCTCCTCCTCGTCCTCCAAAGCGGCCACTGGTGGCAAGAGGGCGGTGATGAGCTCCATGAGGAGACCCAGTTCTGCCAGCTCCACGAAGATCACAGGTGAGGAAGAGGTTTGGCGGCACTGTTAAAGACCTGCTGCACACCAAGAAAAAATATCGTTAGACACTGTGAAAGATTTGACCTGTTATTAAGATGACTGTTTAAAAATGCTCTCAAGCTAAAGAAGCAGCAGCTGGAGCTGTGGATGAAGAGGATTTCATGAAGGCCTTTGACGACGTGCCCCAAGTCCAGGTGATTAACCGATACCTGAGCGGCTCTTTCTCTATAGATCATGGGCTTGTTCTCTTTTGCTTTTCTTGATTTTTTTTACATACTCTACTAACTTTCAAACCTTCCATGACTTCGTCGTGTGCTCAGATCTACTCTAACAGAGAGCTGGAGGACCAGCTGACGAAGATCAGAGAAATGCTGTCTGATGAGAAGCATGACTGGGAGCACCGAGTGGTCGCGGTAACTCTCCCCTCCGTCCGCTCTCACATGTAGAATACAAAATAAAGGGGGAACAATTCAAACCTGCATGTGCCTCGTCTCCCCATGCAGCTGAAGAAAGTGCGTTCACTTATATTGGCCGGGGCTGTGGAGTACGAGGGTTTCCCCCAGCAGCTGAGGCTTCTGGAAGCCCCCTTGAAGCTGTCGGCTAAAGACCTGCGATCCACGGTGGTCCGTGAGGCCTGCATCACGCTGGGGTGAGACGCCCACCTTTCACCCAATTCAACCCAAAGTTAGCAGAGAAAATCCTTTCGAAAGAAATGACAAAGACGTGATCTGATTTAGAACATGTACGCGGGTAATTTTAATGAAGTCGTTCTTCCAGATAACAGTACTCTTTCTCTTGCCCCCAATTAACCCCTCATATTTCCATCTAATGTGTATGTTGGGTTGCACCTTTTTTTTCCAATTTCTGCCAAAATACGAGGCAATTCGACAAAAAACCCCAAAAAAACCTAGTTTCATTTGGAAAATGACCTGATTCCTGATAGAAACTTCCAGTCTGGCTCCATCTCCTCTGTGTGGTTTTCCATGAATAATGGAACATTTTGGAGGTGGGAACACCAGCACTGAATCACCAAAAGTGAGCCGGACGTCTCTCCAGGCTCAACCATGACTTTTCTTTATGCTCACATTTTCTTCCATCATCTTGAACAGCGTTTCCAGGTGGGAATTGTAGAATTGACTTGCTGATCATATCCTCCATACACAATTTAACAGGCCTGGCTGGCAGGGAAACTTACCCTGATTTCCGGACTATGATCTACTACTTTTTCCTCGCGCCTTGAAACCTGCAGCTTAAACAATGACGCGGTTAATTTATGGATTTCTGCGGGTTAATGAGCTTCGTGTCGCCGATCCATTCAGCCTCGTCACATCAGACCAATGAAACTGTCGAACGGGTCACGGTTGAATTACCGGTAAATCAAAACGCACTCACACTAAGTTCTTCAGACGTTCTGCACTTTCAACAACAACAAAACATAAAAAAAGAAAAACGGAATCCCGCAGTGGAATTCATGCCTTGTTACAACATGCACGCCTGCAGCTTATATATGTACAATTTTCTTTGTCTTTTTAAATTTGGTGGGTATGGCTTACATTCAGCTGCACTCAATAGTCCAGAAATTGCGGTATTGATTTCTTCCAGATTGAAACAGGCCCACAAAAAGTAAAGAAAAAAAAGGAGGGGAAAAACCCCCAAAACCAACAACAAATAATCTTTTGGATTTTCCATGTATCTTCACACGCTTGAAAAGCAGTAGGAGGAAGTATAGCGGCCACATTGTGCTTGTTAGTGTCTTAATGCTAAAGGAAGCTGTGATTATGTTGGATTCACACTGAGCATCTCGGGTTTCACTCCCAACATATTTGTTCTGAGACAAACTTTACTCAGAAACATTGGAACCGATTCCTTTAAGGGTCTCAAAAAATTATAGCCACACATTCAGGAAAAAGGAAAAATACCAATACGTTCTGCCATTTTTAGGAATTATTGGTTGTAATGCACGTTGTTATATGCAGAGACTTAATGCAGTTTCTCACAGTCGGTCAGTCAAACTATCAGCTCGGTTGAAGTGTTACTTGCTGTTCAGTTTTCTTCCATCACTCGTCGTAACGGTGTCTTTTGACAGCTCTGACATTAGCGTGAATATGGAACTAATTGGGTCACGCTGTCAAAATACTGCACTTTTTCTTTCTCTAGCAAAGCTAATTAAAATCAGTTTTACTTGGATGTGAAGCGTGCAGCGGCCTGCTCACTACTCCAAACATCCGTCTTCTGAGACGAAATCCACCCCTGATGAGGCGGAACGGAGCAAGAGATGCAGGAGCTGATGAATAGATGGACCTACTGGGAGATCGCCAATATAGATTGTTCTTTTTTTTTTTTTTTTGCACAATATTCACACAATATTCTGTAAGATATTTTCATTCTTGAATAAGTTCTGTGGGTATTTCACATTTACCTCCAGTTGGCAACATTACAGCCGATTCAGCAGTACCCGTTTCCCTGCTTTCCCCCCCGTCTGACAAAAGTTTCTCACTTTCTCTGAATTCTTGAGTTCAGTTGCATCTTACAGTGGGGAGATTTTCATTTTCTTTCAGGTGGATCAGTTGCTCCCTTTCACCTTCTTCCTTTCATCGGCAGATATCTGTCGTCCATTCTGGGGAACAAGTTTGACCACGGAGCGGAGAGCGTCATGCCCATTCTGCTCAACCTGGTGCCCAACAGTGCCAAAGTCATGGCCACGTCCGGGGTGGCCACGATCCGCCTCATTCTGAGGGTGAGTGAGGGAGGACCCTCCCCAACCCTGCTGATCGGAGAGGATTGTGAGCACTGATCTGACCTGCTGATGTTTCTCTCTCTGTGTCTCTCTCTCTCTCTCTCTCTCTCTCTCTCTCTCTCTCCTAGCACACACACTACCCTCGCCTCATTCCCATCATCACCAGTAACTGCACATCCAAGTCAGTGGCAGTCAGACGGTAAGGCTTCCAGGAATGTGTGAGAACTGTTAATTCGCTGTCTTTTTTTCTTTTTTTCTTTAGATGTTTGGTCTTTCTTACACATATTATCGACACATATTGTATTAAAAAGTGTTGAGCATGTTACTTAAAGCCAGAAGTGGAAGCTAATCAGTCCTTAAACCAATAAACACACATTTACCAAGTCAAAATGACCATTTCTGACTGTTACAACAAAGAAACACACTTGATGACTGATCACTTGATGAAATGTCGCAGTCTTTTGATAAAACTATTTGGATTCTGACTTTTTTCCTTTTTTAATTGCTTTTTATTAACATAGATAATATTACAAAGTAGAACTACACTCGGTAGAGCGCACACCTTACACGCAGAAGAAAACATAACCTTCTCAGCCAACTGTCATTGGTCGCCCAATTTTCATTGACGTTAATCAAAACCCACTTGTGTAGTTAGTATACTCGACATAGCGGAGAAAAATGTCTGGATTCATACAGAGTGAAAGGCATAACACTCTCAAACTTTGATTTAAATCAAGTTGCTGCCTTTTTAATTTATTTCCTTAATTTCCCCGTAAAGCACTGTGAATTGTCCCGTCTGAACGGTGCTAAAGAAATAAATTTGCCTTCCACGTGTGGAGACGGTATCGTTTTACTGCCTGTGTAAAAAAAGATACAGGCGTGTTGCATTTGTTCAGCGTGTTCGTGTTCTTTTGCATAGTCGGCCAATTCCATTTGCCAATGCGGCATGATTTTAGTATTTTAGCATTTTGAGGACAAAAACAAGTTTCCTGTCAAATCCATGGAAACTGACGCATCATGTAGTGCTTCATGAAGCTACGCTGCAGGAGAGATCAATTTCATTTCATATTTGTTTCAAACAAGCCAAGGTTTACCAACGTGAACAGTTTTGGGGAATAGTTTCCTCACTACATCCACATTTACTGGGTTTTTTGTGTGTGTTAACATATTGCTTATTTCAATTCAATAAATGTGAAAAGTTGAATGTCTTTCTTGAGTTTCTTGGATCCTGAACAATCTGAGAAAACCACATTCCTTTAATGCTGTTAAATAAAAATCTTCTAGATGTTCATACATAATTTACAACTGTTACACACTCTTTGCATTAAAGACTATTTTACATTTTTATCAGTGAAACAACAAATTCTGCATTAAAAATGTCTCCAAACAAATCTTTTTGGGTAAAAGGCAGTCATCTGACCCTCCATGTTGGTGAATGCACACATTGACCTCTTGTATAGAGAAGTCACTTTAACACACTCTGTTCTGCTCAACAAATGTCTGACCAACACTGAAATCACTTTTAAAATCTTGTTTTTTCTTGATTCTTTAGACGCTGTTATGAGTTTCTGGACCTCATGCTGCAGGAGTGGCCCACCAGCACACTGGAGAGGTGAACACAGCCTCCAAAGTCACAAAAACAAAGACTTTATGCACGTACACATATAAATTTAACCTTCAAAATCTTTTTAGAAAATTATTTTATCTGTAGTTTATGTTATCCAATCAAATATCTTCAATTATTTCATTTTTCTCACCTTCATCACGTCTTAAGGGGAGCAAAAAAATTATTATACACTTAAAAATGAATGAAACACTGAGTTATATGGCCTGGAAATAATAATAATAATAATAATAATAATAAGTATTTCATCATTTAAAAACTGTGCATTTTATATTAGAAACAACATGCAGCTTGTGAGTTCTTTTACATTGAAGTAAACCTTATTTAAAAAATGATATACATCGTTCTGAACTCCTGTGAGGAGACAGTTCTTCTTCGATGTTACTGCAGCTGAATTGTTGATAATATGAGAAAATAGAGTATTTGTTCCTGTGCAGACGTCTGTCCTATGAAGTGCCTCTGAAGTAAAGGCACATGCATCAGTGTAGGAATTTACCCTCGTCCTCCTCTTGCTCCCCCTCCCCCGGTCCTCTTCTCCCTCTCCTCCTCCTGCTCTTCCTCCTTTTTCTCCCTGTCCTGCTCCTCCTCTTGCCTCGCTGCTCCTCCTTTCTCCCCCTCACCCTGCGCCTCCACCTCCTGCTCATCCTCCTCCCCCTGATCCTCCTCCTGTTCCTCCGCCTGCCCCCGTTTCCTGTTTCTGACGGCTCCTTCTTCTACTCCTCCTCCTCCTCTTCTTCCTCTCCCTCCTCCCCCTCTGATGACGAGTTCCGTTAAATTAATGAATCCTGAGGGATCTGTCGTCGTGTTCCTCGCTCTGTAACCATGACGACAGAGGTGGCAGGGACTTTATAAAGCATGTGAACGCCGCTGCAGGTGGTCTCATTCCCTGAGGACCACCAGAGCTCCGCCGGTTCCTCCCCTGATCTGTTTCTCACCATGTTCCCTTACTACCCCAGACATGTGGCGGTTCTGACGGAGACCATCAAGAAAGGAATCCACGACGCCGACTCTGAAGCCAGGTCCATCGCCAGGAAGTGAGTGTGGATCCTCCACCTCTTCATTTTAATGATTACTTTGTCCTCTGCTGTACGAACGTGTCCTTCGTCCGTCTGTCCCACCTGCAGGTGCTACTGGGGTTTCCATGGTCACTATAGCCGGGAGGCGGAGCACCTGTTCCAGGCTCTGGAGTCCACCTATCAGAAGGCCCTGCAGTCTCACCTGAAGAGCTCCGACAGCATTGTGTCTTTACCCCAGTCCGACCGCTCCTCCTCATCCTCACAGGAGAGTCTCAAGTAAGGCCCGCTGTCTTTTCTGCTGCTGAAACCTCCTTTATTTCTCTGTCCATCCAGAGTTTGGATTTTAATAATCATCAGGAAAAATACTCATAGTGAAATACACTGAGACTTCATAGATTTCCTCTCTAATTGTTCTTACAGTTTATAAATCTGCTTTTTGCACCAGCTAATTAACCATAATTATATATATTTCTGAGCTGATATTGTCAAATTTATGTTTTTAAAACCTACAGAAATGCATCTCATATTCAAATGTCAGTTTTTTTTTCTTTCAGTTTGATTCCCACCTTCTTAAAAATGTCAACTTGTAATGCATATAATATTTGTAAAATACATACAAATGACAAAAAAACCCAAAAAACTGAAACAGCAAAACAGGCTAAAAATATTAAAAATGCTTAAAATGAATTAATAAAACTTGAAATGGCTCAAGCAAGAGCTAGAGTGGTCAAAAGGCTAAATCCACTAAAATATGATAAAAAGGTAAAGAAAATAGCTTTATATGTATTTTATAAAACATGTTCTGCAGTTCCAGACAAATTATTCTACATTGTTATAAATGTAAGATGAAATAGTAATGAAACCGTATGATAGTGAATCTACATTCATTGATGTGTTGAACTTGTGAAGTTCTAAAGTCTGTGTCTCCTTGTTTCTTTCCAGCCGGCCTTTTTCTGTAAAGAGCGTCATTGGAGGGAGCATCACAAGAAGTAAGTCACTTCCTGCTCTGTGGTTTCATTTGTACACGGATAGTAAGGGAAATGTGCCAATTATGTGACAACCGCAGCAAAATCACAGTAGCAGGTCAATATGGATGGATGAATACATGATGGGAGAATGCATGATGGATGGATGGATGAATACATGATGGATGCATGATGGATGAATGGATGAATACATGATGGATGCATGATGGATGGATGTACTTTAGTCACCCTAGTTTTGGACTTTTCTGTGTTGCAGCAGCCTGATATAATAAAATGTTTGTGTAAAGTGTAAAAACAACAATGTAGTATTGGTTTTTTTAGTGGGTGTTGCTAGTTTGTATAGGAGGTGAGTAACAACATGCGTGTGTTGCCTTCAGGTAAGCTAGTGGGCAGCAGAGCGCCCACCACTCCAGGATCCCTCCAACGTTCCCGCAGTGACATCGACGTAAACGCTGCCTGCAACGCCAAGTCCCGCCTCTCCACTGTCCCCGCCTCCTCACCGTTCGGCTCGGCAGCCGCCCTCCCTCCTGGATCCTACGCCTCATTAGGTAAACCCCCCCAGTCATCCCCCTCTAACGCCCATACTGACTGTTAATGACCCACGGCTATGGGTGCAAAGTACAGAAAAGACATTAAAGGTGATGGGAGAACCTCTTGATCCAGAGCAGAACTCAGATCCAGACTCTTTAAGAAGAGACTACTTCTCAAGTAGATCGACACTCTCTAAAGTGAATCCAGAATAAACTAGATTTACTTTCTAATAGTTTTCCAACAGTAATAATCGTCCCCATACCTGGACTGACACCCCAGAAGTGATGGATGTCTGTCCTCTCTCCCCTGGCTTGTTTCAATTCTTAAAAAGTGTGTTGCTCCAACCAGCCAATCAGAAATCAAACCCTATATAGTGTCATCGAGGGTTTAGCCAATCCTAATTAGGGTAGGCCCTCCCTTTGACCCTCCCACAATGAATGTAGCTCCTATGAGCCAATATTGAAATGGAGGAAAATCAATATGGCCCCTTTAAGATGCACCCAGACTGATGACTTCTTCAAAGATGGATTTCAAACTTCATTGGTTTTTTAAACCTGATTTGAATTCTTCAAAATAGAACAATTTTTTTTTAATCTTATAAGAAGAGCTGTATTCTTTAAGTCAGTTGTGGTCCTGTTTTAAACATGTTTACTCTCCTAAATAAACCCCGTCACACAAAAGACTGTCTTAAAAGTTCACAACCATGAGATTAATTTCTACTGAACATCTGGACAGCGTGTTAAAGGATTAAACCGCTTGACTTGAGTCAGAGTTTAGCCAACCTTGATTTCAGAAAGTGTTTTCTCGCTGGTTCTTTGAAGTGGTTCTCTTGTGATGATGGAGTATTAAGGCATTTTCTGATGTAACCAGTGGCTTTTATGGACCTGACGGGGAATATAAATGACTCCTGATGTTGCCCATTAGACTGCTCTGCCAACAGGAACTGTTCCAGTCCTGCGTTGGCATATTTGACTAATTGAGGAGCCTGAGCTGCTCACCAGTGCTCCCAGACTGTTTCCACCGCAGCTTTTAAGCTCATACTGGGAGCTCGAACCAGCCACTGGAAACCGATATGACATTTACAGTCCTCTTTTTCCCATGGAGAAACTCCTCTGCGTGCTTTTATTTCCCCACGTCTCACTGAAGACCACCCGGCTCGCTTCCTGTTCCTGCATTACCTGCTACTAATGTCTTCCTCTACACCTCTCCTCCAACCCTCTGCTGCTCTGCCTTTATTAAATGCCCTAAAGATGGCACTCCCGGTAAAAGCGAGGGTAAGAACTGTGTGTCTCCGTATCTGCTTGCGTGCGTGAGTGTTAACAGTTAGTGCGAGTGTGTGTCTTTCTCTCTTAACATGTTGACATTTCCTCTTCATCCATGGTCTCTCTCTTCCTCTCTTTTTCCCCTTCAAAGTGGTCTCCGGTTAAGGAGAAAGCTCTGCATGAACTGTCTGCATGGATATCCTCCATTGTAACTCCCCCTAACTATGTACCCCCCCCGTGTGATCTAATCCAATGGTTCCCAACCATTTCTTCCCAGAAGCCCCCTCACATTTTGCCCAGAGACGGCAGCCAATTCCCCGTTCTAAAGAAAACTATCAAAATAAAAGCCTTAAAGTTCAGCCTGACCGCCTAGTGCTGCTGGGAGCCCAGGTTGGGAATCACGGGTGTGATCCAGTGTCTCACATCACAATGTTCTTTGCAGGGTCCTTCAACAAAATTGTTTCTACCCTCTTTCCAGAAGCAGGAAGTGGCATGCAAAGTGCCAAAATTCGACAGTCCTCGCGGTTTCCGTGTCACATTGTGTTGCACTGAAAGCGCAATGTCAAACTGAGGTGTCAAAAGCATTTTGAATCAGAATGCAGCAGTTATCCAGCATAACTTACATATATTTAATTGATACTACTAATGTCGACAGTTAAAGCTAAATGCTTTACCCCTTTTATTACTTGTAAAAATTATTTTTGTCTTTCTCATTCAAAAAAGTTTATATGTTTATATATTTTTTTTTTTCTTTTACTAATTTTACTTAACCTTACATTTGAAGCCATTTACTTGAAAATAGTTGTATGAATTTGATTTGAGTTATTTGGGTGTGGATTGACAAAACTTGGAGGTGATGGGGAAATTTTTTTTATTTTTATTAAATACTACAGTATATCTCCTAAATTTCAGAATTACAAAAATCATACCAATCAGCCACCAGCAACCAAGGCAAACACATCTACACCTTTTATTAACCTGAGTAACTCGGGGTCTGAAACCTTTGATCAGCTGTCCACCATATAAAATTAGTCTTGGGAGTCTTAAAACATCTTTAAACCTTAAAAACAAGGATAAACACAGCTCATAAGGGTGTGAATGTCATATTAAGAACCGTGTCTTAAGTAACATTTTTAGCTTATTTAACTTTAGTGTCTATTTTTTAGTAAACGCGGCAGTTTTTAAAATTGCTCATTTATAGACTAAAGGTCAGGAAGTGGAGATTTTCTGTGCGAGAAGGGGGGAAGGAGGGCGTGGCTGCTGAAATGAAATAATTCATCCGCGCGGAGCTCGATAAGCATAAAACAGGTTTAAGGCTTAATGATTAATGGTCATTAATGATGATTAAAGACCCTGGAGTGTCCAAACCTTCTTCTTGTTCTTATGGAGTATGGATTGTTTTTCTGTTTTTTTTTCGTCACGGTAACACTTGCTTTTCTCCAGTCCCTCAAAAATGTTTCACACAGTCTGAACTCTTTCCGCTGCTCTACTTCCATAGTCCATATTTTACTTTAAATTCTGCTGTGGCTATTTTCTTGCTCTTAAAGTTAAATACAGTAATAATGGAGCTTTTTGTTGATGAATATGAGTCGCTTCGAGAATATATACCTGAAGAATTTAGACTTATAGTTAGGTAAATATTTTCTGAATTTGCTATTTTTCGGGTAAATTGAGATTAAACATGCTTCCTTTGACACCCCGGAGTTAGAAACAAACATCTGTACTTGCTTTATTTTGAGTTTAAAACATGTTTGCTCGCACTGTGCCAACTTGAGCCCCATGTTCAGGATCAACCCTGGAACTGTGCGTTATGAGCGAACAGTTTGGGACCCTGACTTGTGTGTTGTCTGTCCCCTCTGTGATTCCAGAGCAGCTCTGTCCCCTCATCCAGGTCTGCTTCATCCCGTGCTCCCAGACTTCCATTTTCCTCCTTTGTCTCCTACATCTACTCTCCAGCGTTTGCTGAAACCACCGCGAGTACTAAACCTCTGCTTCCCCTCCTCCCCGCTCTCACTCCTTGCAGGTCGCGTTCGTACCCGGAGACAGAGCTCGGGCAGCGTGGGCAAAGCCAGCCCCTCGGTGGTGGACAGCAGGGGCCGGAGCCGGGCCAAAGTGGTCTCCCAGTCTCAACGTATGTAGCTGCACACACTTGGCCTTCCACTGCTACCTTCCAGTGTGTGGCTCACATGCTGACATGATCGCTGCTATCACTGTGTGCGCTGGCTTTGAGATCGTACTGTGTGATATTTCCTAACAACCCTGCCAGCCACTCACAGATCTTCAGTATGTGTGTGTGTGTGTGTGTGTGTGTGTGTGTGTGTGTGTGTGTGTGTGTGTGTGTGTGTGTGTGTGTGTGTGTGTGTGTGTGTGCGTGTGTGTGTGCGTGTGTGTGTGCGTGCGTGCGTGCGTGCGTGCGTGCGTGCGTGCGTGCGTGCGTGCGTGCGTGCGTGCGTGCGTGCGTGCGTGCATGATCTGTGAGTGCAGCATGCTGGACTCAAAACTCGGAGAACATAACCCCCTCTGTCTCATTCTGACCGTTCTCCACCCTGTCCTGCTTCTCGCTTCCATCACCCAGGATCCAGATCAGCCAATCCCATCAGTGGTAAGGCCTCACCATCATCCAGTCGGGAGCCAGACATTACCCCCCCCCCCCCCCCCCTTGCATGTTCTCACCCCTTTATGTGTCCTTCCAGCAGCATGCTCCTTCCATCTCCTTCAGATACTCTCATTTCCAACCCTCCAC
The DNA here is from genome assembly GCF_963383615.2 of Lipophrys pholis. Classification (NCBI taxonomy): domain Eukaryota; kingdom Metazoa; phylum Chordata; class Actinopteri; order Blenniiformes; family Blenniidae; genus Lipophrys; species Lipophrys pholis. The sequence continues at coordinate 25,183,340 of NC_137632.1, forward strand.
GTTTGGTGTAAGTGGTGTTTGGTGTCTGTTCTCACTCCATTGGTGATCAGTGCCACATTAGAACCCCGCCCACCTTCATCAGCGAAACCCGTTAGATATCACCTCACTGCACATGTTCAGATGGATCAAACAAACAAATATGAGTTCACACTGCAAAGAGGCAGGAAGGTGATCCCAATTCAGAAGTGGGTGAAATCCTCCAGTTCCCACTTTAAAAAAAAAAAAATCCATCAGATTTCATCACAGGTGGTAAATTGTGTGCAAATGATTAGAATTTAAGTGTTTCATTTAGGGACACACACACACACACACAAACCCACTCTTGTTTGCATTTGCCTCTATCTTATCACGTTCAAATCACACCCAGCATTAAATGGAATTTCCCACAAAGTTCAAGGGTTGCCTAGATTTGGTATCTTTTTGGGAAATAAGATAAAAAAAAAACTATCTCGCTCTTGCAACTCCACAAAGTGACCTGCCATTCCATTTACCTTAATCTGGCTTCAGATATTTAGGAATCAATATTACATATACTTTCTCTAAACTATACAAAGAAGATGGAGGGAAAACGATGAAGAAACCCCCCCCAGCATTTCACAAAGTGCTTTAACAGAAAGGAATCAACCTCATTCATTATAATTTAATGAGGGTGGGGAAAGAGAAAGCTGAAATCAGGTGTTTAAATTAAGTCATCACAAGTCTGTAAACGTGACTTTTAACACGTCTGAGGTTTAACGTCCACATGTTTCAATCATTTGCACACAAGACGTATCTTTTAGTAGCTTTCAGACGGTTGTTTCTTGTAGCTCTTTTGAACAGTGTAGGTCATTTTACACAGTCCTTGTCATTAGGCACTGTTTCTGAGAAGCTCCACACTGTACCAGTGAGTTGTTCAGACTTCTGCATTATCATGAGGCAGGTTCTACTCCGGCTAGAAGACGTTTTATATCACTGCGCCGTGTCTGCTGGACAACGGCAGAGTCCAGCTATGTTCCTAAATGTTGTATCTGATCTGTGTGATGTGATGTGTGCTCGTCCTCCTCTCCTCTAGCTGGCAGTCGCTCCAGCTCTCCAGGAAAGCTGCTCGGCCACAGCAGCTACGGTCGCATCCCCCGAGCCACGGCGCCTGCCTCCAGCACGACGTTGGACAAACGCACCCGCGTCCCCCGTAGCCAGGGCTGCAGCCGGGATACCAGCCCCAGCCGGATGGGCCTCGGTGAGAGACACACCTCATTTTTATTTATTTTTTCATCCTCCAGCTTCTCCCGAGGTTAATGGGCGAAGGAGTGTGATGAGGGATGAGTTCCTCATCCTGGTGGACCGGGTCTTTACATCCAGCTGAAGGAGTTTTCTTCCATCAGTCATCAGCTTCTCAAATCACCGAATGAGTTTTTGTATTCATAGCTTGAATTTGTACATTAATGCGATTGAGTCATTGTGTCATCAGCTGTGGGATTTCTAGTTTGACCACAAGCATCTTTGAAGGTTTTAATGGAAGATGGCGCCAAGCGAGTCGGGCTTTGACCTGAATTGCTCCAGAACCCGGATTTCAAATTCATTTCAGTCCTTTAGCCACACAGCTTAGTTTGATCTTGAAATTCATTTCAGATTTTACTTCACTCTTTGGCAGGCCTGATGTTTGACACCCATGCTCCAGGGCCATATAATAGACTGGTTGTGTATGAATGCATGGATGGAGTCATTCAGACTTGTTTACAGCTTTATAGTCTGAACCTTTCTCTCTTCAACCAGCACACCGGCTCCCTCTAGTGGTACATGAAGGAAAGGTTTTCGATTTTGACAGTCATTTGATCAAAAACGCCATCCTCACTACTAGAAGCTAATGTTACTAAAAACAATGACTTTATGTCTCTAAAATGGATCCATGCGATCTTTGTTCCCTGAAATGTACTGAGCAATACAATAACTTGGAGTTATTTGATTCAATTCCTGACTCTTAAGAAATAAATATAATTACAAGTGAAGGCAATGATTAAATCCTTTCAGCTCCAATCCCAGAGTGAACTTGTACTTAGTTGCACGGATGGAATAATTGAGAGATGGTGGATAAATGGAGTAATCCCAGTTTATTCACTATGCTGTCCTCTAGTTTTGTCTACTTCAGGATCCTCCTCTGAGCTTTTTGATTGGTCATTGGACGTGGTCTCCTGCATGGTCACTGCTTTCAAATCGGTTTCGATCCGTTTGATAATAACATGCAACCCACATGTCACAGACCCCGTGAACCTCTGACGTGTCTAATGTTTGCCACAAGTTAACAGTTTAACCTATTGCTGTTTGGATTGTATCACTCACATCCTCCTCCTCTTCTCTCATCTATATCATCATCTTTGTTCTCTGTTCATCTTCTCTTGGTATATACTAAATGATAGCAGTCTAATTGGCAGCTTAAGTTACAACTCAACCACTGTTCAAATCTTCTCCACAGCTACAGTGTTAGGTAGTTTACCAGTAGCAGGCTGCTCACGCTGTTCTCTTCACATCTCATTCTCGGTGGAATAGATTCAGCAAGCCGCTGCAAGCCTTCCTTGGACCTTTTGGCTCGATACTGACACGACGCCTCTTTCTGTTTTGTGGCTGTTTCAGAACGATTTTAGACCAGATTGATGAGTTTATAGCAGTTCTAGACGTGATTGTAGACAAAATGTGGATCCTTTTGGATTTTTAGACACATTTTAGAGTTCAAAAATACTACGCAGGTAGAACTCTTCTCACGCCTCGATAGCAGGAGAGGCTCCTGAAGAAGTTCAGACGGGATGTTTCAGAATGTTAGTTAGAAATATTGTGTGTCTGAATACGTTAGTTTGGTCGTAGGTGTTAGGCTTTTTCATATTACACTGAATTTATTCAGTTTATCAGTAATCTTTGTATGTTTTCATCTCCCTGTGGGGGAGGGGCAAAGGGAGTCTTCTCATTGACACTTCTAGCACATAAAGATCATCTCAAAAGATCCTAGCGGTGACGACAACATTGTTGTTCACCACCGTGTTGAAACGATAGAGGATTGAATCAGTCAAGTCGTACCTCATGCAGTGGCTGTGGAGTGGAGCTGGTTGCTTGTACACAAGTTGACTAAAAGTGTAATTAACCTGTTATGAAAGTCTGGACCTTTTCCCTCTTTTTGACCCCCCCCCCCCCCCCCCCACCATGAATGCACACTGACACTCCCACCTCCTAACTTGTTGTTGACAGCCAGCCTGTGTGGTAAAGCTCTTCTTCCTGCTGCTCTCCCCTACCGCACGCTAGCCCGGAGCCGTATCCCCCGTCCCAGCATGAGTCAAGGCTGCAGTCGCGACACCAGTCGCGAGAGCAGCCGCGACACCAGCCCCGCTCGGGGCTTCACTCCTCTGGGTGAGTATAGCTCTGGGTGGTTGGGCAGCCGTGGAGTGGGCACGGAACCCCTACCCCACTCCCCACCCACCCCCCAAAACCAGTCACTCCCATCTTAACCCTTCTATCCCAACTTTCTCTGTCTTTTTCTGAGCATGCACTCGCTGTCCAAACTTTCCTTTCTCACCTGACGTTCACTTCTTGAGACTCTGATTGTTTCTGGTTGTGTGTAAGATCAAGAGACACTTTGCCATGGTTAACCACAAAATAAAAAAAGCCTTGCCTGACTTTTGGGACTAATTTAACATCATTTTGTCACTCTCCAGTAGATAAAAATCAGCTGTAAAGTTTAAACCTGAGAAACGGGACACATATTTCACCATTTCTAGTTAAGAATACAATAGATTTTTCTTTTTCAAATATTGTCTACGTGTGACAGAGTCCTGCTATCCCGCAAAATATGATACCATCAAAGATTTTACATAGATTATTTTGAGAACTGCTTTAACTGTTTTCAGTCTATTAAATGTCCCTGCTCAGATTATAACTCCCATGTGTCTCACGATTTGTTTTTGGCCTTAAACATTATTTGTTCTCTCTGTAACGGCACCATATCCAGGAAGTAGATTTATTTTGACTCCATTTCATCCGTTCACATAAAACTCCTTTTTTTTTTTTTTCTGTCCGTCTATTATTGTCTTTGTATGTTTCTACAATCACATGATGCCACTTGTCTCATGTCTTCTGCTCTGTACCTGGTGGATTTCTGTGGTGGTTCACTTGAACTGAAAGTGACAAAAAAAACTTGAGTGTCTTTACTGTCCCCCATTGACCTGCAGACTGAGGCTGTTATCTGAACTGTGACTAGTCCAACAATCTCCTGTTTACTGAATCCTGAACGGACTCAGTCCTCCTGCCAGCCTCTTGAATGGGGCAGCATTAGCATTAGCATTAGCCTGTTTCCACGTCAGCTATGACGGTTCAGCGTCCTCAACTAAATCGTTAGCGTACCTTCTTAAGAGCATGTTGCTAGTTTATCTCTTGTCATTGTCTTTAGTTCAAAAAGGTTTTTCTTAAGAAGCTCCAACATCCAGATTATAGAGAATCTTCCTCCTCTAACATCCAGATTATAGAGAATCTTTCTCCCTTTAACATCCAGATTATAGAGAATCTTCCTCCTCTAACATCCAGATTATACAGATTATAGACTTCATCATTTTGAGCTTAGAGTACTTTTTTTTTTTTTAGCACTGTGAAGAATTGCTAGTTTTCTATCAGTGATTGCATAGCGTAAGTACACCACTGAACCTGTACCCCCCCCCCCCCCCCCCAGCCTCTCGACGTCACTCCCGTTCTACCAGCGCTCTTTCCACGGCCGACCCCCACGGCCAGTCAGGTGACATGCATGCTCAGACCCCGGCTCCTCCTCCATACGTCTTTAGATGGTGTTAGTTCGTTGACAACAGCAATGTCTGCTCCCAGCATGCCTCTGTGGTTCATAGTTTTATTATTTATTTTTTTTTTTTTAGCCCCTGAAGGTACGAACAGTTTTCATCTGTGGAGCATGTGAATCATCACACCTCCTCCTGCAGCGGTGTGTGTTCCCAGACCCCCGTACACACTTCTTCTGTTTTAAAAATCTGTTGCATTTGTTCCTCTGTTGTGCATTGTGGGTATTCTGTATCCACCGTCTCACGCCTGTGTTTCTTCCCTCCAATTGTGATATTTCATTTTCCTTCACTGGTTTTGATTTTCGGTGGTTGGAATGCTCCCAGATCATATTCTTTTCAGCTTTAACTGCATCTCCAATGTTCCAGTCGTGATAAAGGTGGGGTTACGTGCCGATTGCCTCGTGTGCTTTCACTCACCTGTTCCTTCGTTTCTTCCTTTTAGATCGCTACGGTTTGATCCACCAGGCGAGGATCTCTGCCTCGGTGAACGCCATGCGGGTCCTAAACACGGGCACCGAGGTGGAGGCAGCGGTGGCCGATGCACTGGTGAGACGCCGTTCGCGGGAAGCAAGGGTTTAGTTCAACATCACCGGGGCCGCACGAGAAATCAGCTCGCTATCGACCACAGGAAAGGCAGTACGTGTGGTCTTACTGTAATGGACCACGGAATGCTCATATAACAGCAGAAACATCAGGAAAAGTGTATATATATGGTTTTTACCCCATAAAGTCTAGCATTTTTACATTCTTTCACCTTTTTTTTGCATTGTTAACTGTTTTAACAATTTGAGGGGATCCCCCCCCTTTTTTTTAGTTTTTTTTGCCATTTGATTGAATCTGACCATTATAGCTATTGTAGCTGTTTCTAGCTAAAGCCTTTTTCTTTTTAAGTGTTTCAGTTGTTTTGTTTGTTTTCTTTACCTATATTTGCCTGGATAAGCCAACAGAAATTGTTGATGTTCTAGCAGTTTTTTAGCTTGTCTAAGGTGTCACATTATTCAGCTTTTCAACACTTTCACATGGTCTTGTTGGTCCAAATACGTTGTATTCAAAGTATATTGCCCCAAATCCACATCCATTTTCCACATTAAGGGAAATACTTTACTTTCCTTCTAACATTTTCTTTTGCTTGGAGTTTTCCACAGTGAGCTTTCCAAAGGTTTGAAACTCAACATTTAGAGGCAGTTGACAGGTGACATGTAATTTAGCTGCAAAGCTATTGGAATTTGGTAATTAAGGCGTCAAATTGTTTTAAAACAAATTTTAAGTCCTCTTTAGTTATTCATAAGTATTGTTTCTTTGAGACTTTTCTTGGACGGCCGGATGAAGCCATGTTATCTTGATGTGTTTCAGACGTAGAGACAGGCGAGGTTGTCCTCACGTTGTGTGTTCCTCCTTTAAAAGCCTCCCTCTCTCCTTCCCTCCTTGTTGTGTTGCAGCTGTTAGGAGACTCCAGGAATAAGGTAGTCAATCTTTTCCCATCCCGTTAACATTCCCACGCTTTCCCACTCTGATACCCTTCAGACGACAGCTTGCCTTGTGACAACCCCTCCTCCAAAACCCCTCACTCTCTATTTTCCTCATCTTATCCCACAAACATGTGCCTGTGCCCCCCCCCCCCCCCCCCCGCAAAGACATTTATGTAAATACACACCCTTTTTCTTTTTTTTTTTTACATCTGTTTTCGTGAATGTTTGTTTGTGATTGCATTGGAACCACTGGACCGGCTTTTCATGTTTGTGCAATAGAAGAATGATTGAAAAGAGTTACAGGGATGCTCTGAATTACTGACATCGAAAGGAAGTCGTATATGAACAGGGTTTTTATAAATAGACACCTAATCCAATAAAATCTCTGAAGTCTTTTAATCATTAGTGTTCAGATTGATTCTGGATGTGAAGCTCAGAAGAAACTTCCTGAGAGAACCAGCAACAGGAAGTATAAAGAGCTTGGAGAGTGGAACGCTGTGCTTCTCTCAGTCTTTACCACTATACACTAAAACACAGAATCCATCTGACCACAACACATTCTTTCTTCTACAGTGTTCTGTGGACACATGAAAAATCAAAGTAGACAATTTAAATGACACTGAAATGAAGCCCAAACAGAAACGTTCAGCACACTTTCTGTGAAACACGGTGGAGGTTTCATCGTGCCGTGGGGCTGCATTGCTTCCTCTGGTACTTGACGCATTAGCCGCATCAAAAGGAACAAAGGAATCTGATTGTTTTAGAAGAAGAGATGTTCAGCAGAGTTTGAGGTGATGATGTTCTGTCTTTGTCGTCCAGAACCACAAAAAAGAAGATGGTTTAAAGCAGGATGTCAAATTCAAAGTCAGTTCATGTTTGACGTCACCTTCGAAGGTAGTGAGATCTGACCTAAATAATACTGAAGATCTTTGGAAAGAGCTGAAATCTGAAAGTGCAAACGAGAGCTAGAAGCTTCTAGAAGGACACAACAGATGTTCACTCTGTCCACATGCACAATAAGAGTCTTCATTTTGTATTTATTCACGAAAATATTTTCGGATTAGGACATAAGGACTCAAGAGTGTCAGTAATTCAAAGTTCCACTGTTGGTCTCTCTTAAGCTCCGTAGTAACGTCCAACAAACTGACCTGTTTGGAAGAGAGGAGATGGCCGCGTGGCTACGAGACTTATTTCCCGGGTGCGGGTAACGTTTGGTACGAGACGGGATCTTGCATGTGCTCTCTGTTCACACCCACAGAGGAAGCCGCTGAGGCGGCGGTACGAGTCTCCGGGGATGTACTCCGACGACGACGCCAACAGCGACGCGTCCAGCGCCTGCTCGGAGCGCTCGTACGGCTCTCGCAACGGAGGCATCCCGCACTACCTGCGGCAGACCGAGGATGTGGCCGAGGTCCTGAACCACTGCGCCAGCTCCAACTGGTCCGAGAGGAAGGAGGGCCTGCTGGGGCTGCAGAACCTGCTGAAGAGCCAGAGGATCCTCAGGTGGGGAGCAGTGAAGGAAGTGCAGCCTGTGGTCAGGGTGTTCAAGTAAAGTACTCTGTGGTGGCGGGGGTCCTCACTCAGATTAGACGGGCTTCTGGTGAACATTTGAGGAGGCTGGTTCAGGGACAACCAATTAAATCAAAGGGAAAAAAAAAATCTGAAAAACTTTATTTGATTCTGACTTAAATCTGAGAATACTTACTACTGTAATTTCTGGACTATAAGCCGCTACTTTTTTCACATGCTTTGAACCCAGTGGCTTAAACAATGACGCGGCTAATTTATGGATTTTTACAAGTTTACGAGCTTCATGCCTCCAATACATGGGTGATGCGTTCAGGTGCATCGCGTAAATCTGAACTGCTGCGCTCCGTGGCTGACCAATCTTCCTCCTCAGCAAATAACCGATAAAATACTTAATCAACAGAGATGAAACCCTCAGTGTTTGTCTATTTGTGCTGTAATTCACTTGCCTTCTCTTTCTCTCTCTCTCTCTCTCTCTCTCTCTCTCTCCCATCCACCGCCTCACCACAGAAGCTGTGTTTAAAACTTGTTTTTTCTTATAAAAAAAATTATCTCTGGTGTCTGAAAGAAAGTCAGAATAATGTATTTTAAAGACATACAATGAAAGAGTTGTAGATGGCCTTAGTCCTCCACTGTAGTGTGAGTATCAATGTTACGCGGGAGGCTAAAAATGCTGAAATCTGTCTAATATGTATGTTGGCTCACATCTGGGATTATGTGTTTCTTATCCAGCCCCATTATATTCCTATGAATTGAGCAATATGATGATAATGTGGTGTGTTTGATTCATTCATCTTGTGTCTCTGCAGCCGAGTGGAGCTGAAGAGACTCTGTGAGATCTTCACCAGGATGTTTGCAGACCCACACAGCAAGGTAGAGAAAAAAAAACGAACAAACCTCGGTTTAACTTTGGTGTCTTTTAGTGTTGTGATCTGATTGCATTAAAATAATAATATTTTACATTTCAGATTTTTAATACACACTCAAAATGTGAACAGATTCAATATTGTGCAAAAATGTATATTTGCATCAGTGATCAAACTGCAAAATGTTTGAACTTTTGCATCATGTAAGTTTCTTCTCTTTGTGATTATAAGCATGCCGAACCACTAATTTCTCTATTTTGTGTGTGTTTTGCTAAACTATCATACTGGTTATTTGTGGTTCTCTAAGCTTGAACTATCAGAACAGAACTGTGTCTCCCAATAAAAGCCGGTTCCTGGTTTAAAACTGCTCCTGAACTCATGTGTTTGACCCGTGTGGTACTAATGATGTGTCTCTTGTTGCATGCTCGGCCATGCTGTGGATCTAACATCAGAGAGTAAGTGTGATTTCCTTGATTTTCTGGTCCGGATATCAAACATCGGTCTTTCTGTGAGATGTCTGAGCTCTGCGGCTGAAAGCGTCTGTGCTTACCTTGCTGTGCTCAGGTGTTCAGCATGTTCCTGGAGACCCTGGTGGACTTTGTCACCGTGCACCGGGAGGACCTGCAGGACTGGCTCTTTGTGCTGCTCACACAACTGCTGAAGAAGATGGGTGCGGACCTGCTGGGCTCGGTGCAGGCCAAAGTCCAGAAGGCCTTGGACATCACTAGGTCTCCGCTCTTTTCCTCTCTTTCACGCTGTCGAGGGTCACTGTGGGAGAAACTCAAAATCTAAACACCTTCCAAGCCACGAGGGCTTTTTGCGCGGGCGCTTATCTCTGGTTTCCGTAGTGCAAAGTGGGTGAGAGTTTATAACTCCCCCCTGGATGGGACACCTGGGTTCAGGCCGATTCATACTCCATAAGAACAAGAAGAAAGTTTGGCACTCTGGGGTTCTGCCGAACAAAATGACATCACAGAAATTTAGATCGGTCGTGTCAACCGTCTGGGCCAAAGTATGTCGGTGTTGCACTGCAAAAACTGTAGTACTGCTATGCGCTGTGCATGCACGTCCCAGCTCACTAATGACTATCAGTCATATTTTAATCATGTTTAGCATGTAACCTCACTACTGTATGAGTCCCACAGCTCGTTAACATGTGGGTGGGCGGATTTATGTGATGCACCTGAACGCATCACTCAAAGCTGTCAGGTCCTGCGGTTAACGCCAAACCAACTTTGAGGCCCGGACAAAAACTCTCTGTTTTATTACTAAAACAGTTCAGTGAAATGTATTTCTGAAAGCACTGGAAGTGAGAAATAAACCGTGCAGTTGAAAAGTTCAAACGCTGCTTCACAGAAATGTGCCTGCTGTGAGGGGGCGTGGCCTGCGAGTTCCACAGCTTCTTCTCGGAGTATCGGAGTATGAACTGTCCTGCTGAAAAAGTTTTTTTTTTGGCAGCTGGCTGACATCACAGCTGAACTCTTCTTTTTTTTTCTTATGGGAGTGTGCCTTTACTCCCCAGCACATGCTGATACTCAGTTATCCATCCGAATAGACTGGAGCAAAGTTCCTTGCTCAGTAACACACATTGTGGGAAGGGCCAGGGATCAAACTCATGACCGGTGATACCAGTAATGCGTTACTCTAATATGACTTTTTTCGGTAGTGAGATGAGTTTCTTGTCTGTAAAACCACTTTATTACTGAGCAGAACATACAGAGATTAACCGGGCTGCTCACACACACACACACACACACACACACACACACACACACACACACACACACACACACACACACACACACACACACACACACACACACACACACACACACACACACACACACACACACACTAATCAGTCATCATTAATCGGAATACTTTTTCAAGGTTAACTGTGGCAACACTGCTCATGACCTTCGGGTTACGATTCAGACACGCTCCCTACTCAGCTACTTTGCCCCAATTCTGTGTGGGAAAGTGTTGAAATGTTTCCTCTGTGTGTGTGTGTGTGTGTGTGTTTTAGAGAGTCCTTCCCGTTTGACCAGCAGTTCAACATCTTGATGAGGTTCATCGTGGATCAGACGCAGACGCCAAACCTCAAGGTGAGAACCTGTCTGAAGGCTCGGCCGCTCATGATTCCTCGTGACGTTGTGGTGATCATGACGGACGTGTCCTCAGGTGAAAGTGTCCATCCTGAAGTACATCGAGTCCCTGGCTCGGCAGATGGACCCCACGGACTTCATCAACTCCAGTGAGACTCGACTGGCGGTGTCTCGCATCATCACCTGGACCACCGAGCCCAAAAGCTCAGATGTCAGGAAGGTATGTTCAGTCCCCTTAGAAGCTTCTGCGTTCACGAGAAACCAAAAATCCCCCTGGCATTATGTTTTTATCCATCTTTAAAGACCTTCACTGTTTGAACTTTTTGATCCGTATCATTGGAGTGATGAGAAAATATCAACTCACGAGGTTGAAATTAAACATTCTATTATATTTTTTAAAGCTGATTTATTTATTGATCCATACATACAGATTTAATATGCAAACCACATATGTATTCTGAAATTGGAACCTTGTATTCATATATTAATTTGAATTATTATGATTAAATCTGATGTGATTTTATTTCCCTGGTCAGAATACCTTTGGATGTTTGTCAAGCTGCGATTATAAACTGGGATCATAGGATCAACAGCATTAACTTTTCTCTTGTTGGGCACGACGCGTAGACACACTGCTGTAGAGCAGATGAAGCAATGTCAAGTCATTGGTTGCATTTTTATATTGAACTAATCACATAAGGTTGATATTTCAATTATTTATTTTTTTTTTTTCCAAAAGACAAAAAAATATGGATTGTGAAAATCTAACAAATGTACTCAATGTCTTATTTTTAGAGATTGTGAAACTCATTATACTCTCCAATGCAGCTGTCACACCGTGTTTGCACCAAGCGTGTGAGAAGACCCTCAGAAAGGCAATGAATTAGGAAAAAAAACATCCTTACTTTGAGTTTGTTGTGCTCCTAAAAAACATCCCCACCCGCTGTGTCTGCGGCTCTCTTGAGAGTCTGGTTGTGTGGTTTCTAGAGGAGGAGCTGTAATGCCCTGTAACGCCCGTTCTGTGTCCCAGACCCTCCATAGCTGGGTGAGCGAGGAGCTTGCTGGCAGGTCCAGCCCGGGCCCCTCTGTGTCCGCTGAGGGCCCCCAGGAGGAGAGGTGTAAGCAGGTAGAGAGGCTCAGCCCCCGAGGCCCGACGCCACAACGCCTCCGAGCACGCCGTACCTAACCTCCCAGCTCTTGTGTGGCGCTTTTCCACTAGTACCTACTCACCCTGACTCGACTGGACTTGCCTCGCTTTGCCTCTACTTGACTCAGCCTCGGTCGTTTTATCATTACAATATATCCACCGTGGTGTGGGTCATCGGAGGTTTCCCCCCCGTCGTGCACAAGTAATCACCCCCGATATGATGCGGAGCAAACATGCATTGGATATCAGCTCAAATAATAAATTGAATGGTATATATTTTTATGTAATTATTAATATTACCTAACGGGGATCGTTATGATCGTGCTTCACTGTCCAGTGTTTCGGTTTCACTGGTGCCCCTGTTAACTGGTGACTTCAGCCACCAGCCGTTAGCAGAAGCTGGTGTTAAAATAAAACAAACAAACGGTACGATACTTTAAACTTGAATAGAAATGCGGTTAAACAATGTTCGCCTGGACAGCTACAGATTTTAGTCGGGTTTTTAACATCTGCTGTGAAAAGGGGACGAAACCGGTTAATCCAAAACACTGGTGGTATCCGTGACCTCCTGATACTCGTAGTGCGTCGCTCCGTTGAGCTCCTGAATCCTCTGGTCGCCACCAGACAATAAAACGTCTGTACCTCATCGCTGCTCCTCTGAGTTTATTTTTATGCATCTGTCTCTGTTCGTGAGCGTTTTTGTTGTGATCGAGTTAAAAAATGGCGGGGTGAATGAGTTGCCCTCTGACTCATCTGTGTCATGACATGCCGGTCGATCAGCAGCCTATCGTCTGCCGACGTCACATTGTCGACTCGCCTCAGCTCGCTTGGAACCTCGACCGAGAAGGAACCAGGAAAGTACCTGGTAGCGGCGACGGACACGTAGTGGAAACACGTCAAAAGCGAGGCGAGTAGGAACTAGTGGAAAAGCGCCAATAGACTCACCAGTTTTGCTCCAGCTGCTGAACGAAAAGATTGCGTGCCTTGCAAACTGATCACTCGCCTGCAGGCTGAGCTCCAGGTGGGACTGCAGGTTCCTGCCGGACTGGCTTTGTAGCTCTGTGTGAACTGTGGATGGACTGCCTAACACGTCCTCTCTGTGGACTCCAACTAACTACCTGTCACTCACCCGCATGCTGCTCAGATCCCGCGTGCTCGTCACAGATCTTATTAGCTATGCTGGAGCACTTGGAGTTTTTAACACCAGTGAAGAGAATCACGTGCTCTCTCTTAGAAAGCGCTGCAGTTTAACCTTTGTGTCAGTCAATCAAAGACTTTTAGTGCAACAAAAGTAGAGAAGGATTCACCAGTGGTACATTACATACAGCCCTAAAAAGATGTGATTCTTAAAGTGCATTGTGATCCTGACTCGTTCTGGCTTATCAGGACTTTTTGTACATTCTAAGACATACTAGTTTACCATATGTTCCAGACTATAAGTCACTCTTTTGTTTGTTTCAGTGGTCATATGACTTTTATATCGAAATGTCCAGGTACATACAAATTATGACCACTAGATGTCACTGTATGGCAGCAGACAGCTGATACAGTACAACAGAAAACCCTCCATTCCTGCCATATTTAACTGACTACACTAGATAAATGGTCCCTCATGGTCTGTGCCAGTATATAGGTCACATGACCAGCCAAACTACGTAAAAGGTGTGATTTATAGTGTGGGAAATGTGTTTAAAAAGGCTCTGTAACTCTCATAAACTGGTTGAAAGCTACTACCATATTTCCCAGACTATAAGTTGCAGCTGTCAGAAAATGCATCATTAAGACAAAAATAACATGTTTAAGTTGTATTTATTCCACAATGTCGAAATGTAATTGTAGTTTTAATAATCCTGATTAGAAGTCACACATCTTTCAGTTGTTTTCCTGGTCATGTGACTCGTATGAAGAAGCGATTTATATATCAAACTAGAACGTAATTTGGTAGAGCGCAGACCTTCGTCAATGCCACATTTGTTTGCGGAACTGAGTTAGCTTCGCTAGCATAATAGCCGTGAGCTCATATCGATGCTATCTAGCCTGTCAGGCAGAAACACTGAGCAGGGAGCGTCTCCATGGCAACGGAGGCTGATCTCCTTCGATCTCCTCCATGAGGTGCCTCTCTCATCTGCTTTGTATGGGAAATTTTGTCGCCGTCTTTTGGAATTTATTTGGAAAGGGTTAGCCGTTGACGTCCTAAAATCTAATGGATTGGTCCTTGGATGATTAAAAATCATCCCTGAAATTTCATGCAATTCGGGTGAGTAGCTTTTTCAGTAAGTTGTTAAAGTATATACATACAAACCAATAAATAAATACATGCAATCAAAAAACATAAACTTCTCGGCCAATTTTGTTGGCGAAGGTAAATATACAGTACATACCATCTGTGCCCACTAGATGTCAGTGTATGACAGCAGAAAGCCGCTACAGTACCACAGAACAACATTTGTATTTTAGTGACGGAGCAAGAAAAATATCCCCAAAAAAGGAAAATGTCCACAGCGGAATTTAAAGTAAAAATAGAAAACAAAAAAGGTGCAGCAGAAAGATTTCAGAGTTGTGTGAGAAACTTGTTGAGGGAGCTGAGAAAAGTAGAGGAACTGTTACAGTGATAAAGAAAATAAAGACATGGGCTGAAAGCTGAGGAACAAATTCACAGAAGGTTCTGGACCAGGACTATCACCAGGTACAACATGGAGGAATACCTTTTTCTTTTTCTTGAAGCATTTTATAACTGGTGCGACTTCTAGTCTGGAGAATACGGTAATGGCATAGAGTAGCGTAGCCAGTGACGGTCAGTCCTGATTTGAGGTGACACGGAGATGTGCGCCGTGTCCTTCAGGCTCCTTGAACTCTCTCAATACTCACCTGCATGTTTCAGACTTGATGTATCGACTGTCTTGAAAGTTTTATCCGCCGAATGATCCTTTCAAATGCTTTTTAACGAGTTTCCTTCACAGGTTAAGGGATTTATTGGTGCACCAGTGTGCACACAGTGGAGCCGGTGAAGTGGTTTTTAATGGTTCAGAGGTGGCTTCCAACACAAAAACTTTTGTTGTTTTTCTTTTTACGATCAAGTTGGAAAGGAGCAGATATTAAAATAATTTTCACCGTTGAGGACATGTATCAGAGCTACAATTTTAACAAACAACTGAAAATCATTAACTGCTTCAGCCAGTTTAGTTTTTTTGGAGTTTTTTTTAAAGATATTTAGCAATTTCAGACTACATTTTTACCGTCTTTATCGTTTTTGACTGTCGTAGTTCTTTTAGCATTTTTGCAGTTTTAGCCATTTGGCACATTCTTCTCAACACATCAAACTTTTTTTTTTTACATGAACCAGTGATTACTGGTGGCAGTGAAAGCAAACAATTCTGTCCACATTGTCTGAAACTCTATTATCTTCCGAAGCTTGTATTTATTTTTGATTTAATCATGGTTAGTTTCAAACATGTAAAACCTTCAATGACAAGAGTGGAGGAGCTCATGTCCCATTTTGAACAATTCAAGTTTCCTATTATTATTATTATTATTATTGAGCTTTTTCAGTTCCTTTATTATTCCGACTGAACCAGTAGGTCAGATCTGAACACAGAGATATCTAAAGAAACCCACCCAGCGTTTAAAGACGTTATTCAGTTTGAAGCAGAGACCCCGTGACCCTGAGCAACCCTGTGGTGCTTCCCCCGGCTGCAGGCGGCTCAGGTGGTGCTCATCTCCCTGTTCGAGCTCAACACGCCGGAGTTCACCATGCTGCTGGGAGCGCTGCCCAAAACCTTCCAGGATGGCGCCACCAAGCTGTTGCACAACCACCTGAAGAACTCCAGCAACACCGGCAGCAGCGTGGTGGGTCTACACACACACACACACACACACACACACACACACACACACACACACACACACACACACACACACACACACACACACACACACACACACACACACATACCTGAAAATCTCCAGTGACACAAGCAGTGGCGTGCTGGGTCCATCACGCCTCTCACACACAACACAGAGACACACTTCACACACACCGCATACACATTTCATACACACACACGCACACACACACACACACACACACACACACACACACACACACACACACACACACACACACACACACACACACACACACAAACACTGCAGAGACTGGACTCCTTGTCTTTGCCTTCTAGAGTTCACCCTGTAACACCATCGGCCGGACCCCGCCGCGCCACACCGCCAGCAGAACCAGCCCCCTCACCTCGCCAACAAACTGCTCCCATGGTGGACTGTCGCCCAGGTAGTTGTCAAACGTCTTTCAACACACGGCACAGTTTCATTTTGAGTAGCCAAATATAATGATCGCATGTAAAACCCAGTGAATTGTACCCAAAAAAAACCCCACCTCTTATAGATATTTCTACAGCCCTCCCTGACAGCATGGCCTGCAGGATAATGCTTCTTTGATAACAAGGTGGCCAGCTCAATGCTCCCAATGTGGCGCCATGTCAGACACTCGTTTCTGTGCAGGTTTTCTTTTAAATAATTGACTTGGTTGTTTTGTGGACAGGATTGGAGCATCGAGCCGGGATAATTCAACCTGTAACAAGCTATTGTGTTAACCTAAAGAGTGAACAGAGCTGCTTTAATTTAAGCATATTCAATCAAAATGTATGCATTTAATAATGCCCACTTTGAGATTAGTTTAGTTTTACGTCATTAAAGAGATAACTACAATAAATATTGTACTCAATTGTGGGTCTTCCTTCAAATTTTGTAAAAGAAAAAACATAATGGTGCGGCTGGGTGCCTTTCCAGTTTGTGCAACCTAAATATTTGTGAGTGCTTTTATTTAGGTTAGTTTTTTCATTTAATATGATTACAAACTGCAAAAACTGCAAAAAAAACCCGTGCTCCTCTGGTCTTACACTTTGCGGATCCCTGATCTAGTTGCTCGTCGTCTGACAAACGTTTTAAATCCTGTCCAGTGCGAGAAGCTCTCTCGAATCACGCTCCTCACCTGTACCTTCTGATTTTAATCTGATTTTAACACTCTCACCTGCTCCAGACTAACTTCTGTAAGTTTGCTTTCGGTGGGGTTCTTTTGCAGTCCTTCTCTCTCATCTAAGCTAACCCTCAACGCTCAGACTCTTTTCTCTTTTCTCTCTCTTGTCACTCTTCCCACATGCTTGTAAATCCCCCCCTCCCCTTCCCCACCTCCCCTCGCCTCCTGGCCGCGCTGTGCCAACAGTCGGTTATGGGGTTGGGGTGTGGACGGACTTTCAAAACACCCCCCCGCCACCCCTCTTCCTCCTCCTCCTCCTCCTCCGCCTCACTCCACCCCTGCTGCCCCCTCCCTCAGGGCCCTGCGCAGAGCGTACTCACCCAGGTAACCGGCGGCCTCGGACCCAGTGTTTATAATTTTGTAATTTAAAGTGTTTGTTAAGCTTTAATCCCCTCGTCAACACTGTGTAATGGCCCTGTCCACACGAGCCAAAACAATCTTCTTCTTTTTTTTTTAAAGCATGAGGAAACATGAAGAAAAAAGTTTTCCGTCCACACAACATCGATGCAGGAAATATCTGCTGCCACACGACTCCATGAAAAAAACAAACACTCAAAACGATGCGGTATATATGCTCCTAAAACGCCACACCTTGTGGATGACTGGCTTCAAATGATGCAGCTGCGTGAAACAGCGTGTGGACAGGGTCTAATGCTAACCCCCCCCCGGTGCATTTTGTATGAACTCCTGCATATTTCCTACTTCAGCATGATGGAGTACGACACGGAGAACATGAACTCGGAGGAGATCTACAGCTCGCTCCGCGGGGTCACTGAGGCCATCCAGAGCTTCAGCTACCGGAGTCAGGAGGACCTGAACGAGCCCGTCAGGCGGGAGGGCAAGAGGGACGATGGAGTGAGTGATTCACACGCCCTGCTTTACTTTTGGAAGAAGTTTTGGTTTTTCAGTTTTTGTGGGGAATATATGGAAAACATAAAAAGTTCACGCGACAGCGATATTATGTCATGAAAGTTGGACACTTGAGTAGAAAAGAGAGGCGTCAACAATAGTGGGCATTGGGGTCCAAGCCTCGGGTTGTGAGCCACAGTTTTGGTTCGTGTTAGTTGTTTTAGTTCAGAGGTCACAATCAGTTCACCTGGAAACGTCATAAAACATCTTAGGTTGATCCTCAAATTTCACCCCAAAGCCCACTACCTCCAACTTTCTGAGCAGTGTAATATTCGGAGAGTTTGTAGAAGATGCCTCCTCTTCTCTGTGGTGCAGGCGGGCAGAGAGGGCGTGGCCTCGTCCCCCGGCCCCGATGCCCGTCTGGGCTTGGACTCGGTGGAGGGAGGCCGCACCGCCCTGGACAACAAGACGTCGCTGCTGAACACGCCGTCCCCCCGCTCCTTCTCGGGACCCCGGGGCCGGGAGTTCGCCCCGTACGGCTACGGAGAGAGCATCTGCACGTACGACAAGAGCGCCCTGAAAGAGGCCGTGTTCGACGACGACGTGGAGCAGTTCCGCGACTGTGAGTGTACACAACCACCAAGTCTCAGCCTGACCCCCCCCCCCCCATCATCTACATTCCCTACAGTTTATCATGAGTGAACACTCCTGTCTGTCTTTTGTCTGTTTCATTTATTGTCATCAACGCCCCCATCTCTCCCCCCCCCCCCAACACACACACAGGCCGACGTCAGGAAAGCGGCGAGAACAAGATGGCGCCGCCAAAGGTCTTTGCTCCCGGTAAAACCTCCTTGTGTGTTCACTGACACCCCACCGCCACCGCCAACCCTGGCCTCCCACCTCTGTCTCATATCATGTAGTCATTTATAGCTGAACACCTTCCCATTTTCGTGGGAAAAAACAATGATTCTTTTTATTTTGAAATCTGGTTGACCTATATACCACGAACAAACAAAAATATAAATTCAACACTTTTTGTTTTTGCTCCCATTTTTCACGAGTTGAAGTCAAAGTTCTAAAACTTTTGTTCTATGTACACAAAAAGCCGGTTCCTCTCAAATATTGTTCACAAATTTGTCTAAATCTGTGAACAATGATCCATGATGCAGCCACCTCACAGGCGGATCATCATATCCAGGTGCTGGCAGGCCACAATGAAAGGCCTCTCCGAAACGTGCAGTTTGAGCTCCACCGCACGATGCCACAGACGCCACACGTTTTGAGGGAGCGTGCAGTTGTTGGACCTTTGACTTGAGTGGAGAACTGCCCACATTCGATGGCGTCCTCTTCACGGATTAATCCCAGTTTTCACTTTACATAACAGACCCGTGGCCCGTGGTGGCGGTAAAGTTATGCTATGGCTAGGCGTATGGCATGTTACAACAAATACAGGTACATTTCATTGACGGCACGTTGAATGCACGGAGGTACCGTGACGAGATCCCTACACCCGTTGTGCCGCTCATCCACGACCATCGGCCCCATGTTGAGAAGAAGTGCTCACGAGCATGGATTTAGACAAATTTGTAGATCATATTTGAGAGAAATAGGAATTTTGTCTACCTAGATATAGTCTTAGATCTTTGAGTTCAGCTCATGAAAAAATGAGAGCGTATATTAACTGAAAACGTCACAATTCTAGATGTGTTTTATTTCTCTAATTACTCGATTACACCCACAACACATCCAGTAGCTCGTGAAAGTAATTCCCTTCATAAAATAGTAAAGTTTTGTCTTCAATTGATCTATTCCTGAGATTTACATGGAGGAAAAAGGTAGAATTGCTGACACAATTACTTCACATTAACTGTATATTTCCTCTGATAAAACATCCCACATTGACGATTTACATGAGACATAACAGTCGATTTTTGCTGTATTGTGTTTTGTATCAATGACATTTTAATTATATTTGCTTTTGGATGAAATAATTTAGTTATTCCACCCCCCCTCTCGCCCCTCTCGCACCCCGGAGCAGTCGGTCAGGACCACTCAGACCTGGTGGCCGACCTGCTGAAGGAGCTGTCTAATCACAACGAGCGGTCCGAGGAGAGGAAAGGCGCCCTGGTGGAGCTGCTGAAGATCACGCGGGAGGACAACCGGGCCGTGTGGGACGAACACTTCAAGACCATCCTGCTCCTCCTGCTGGAGACGCTGAGCGACAAAGACGTACGTCGTCCGCACCACCTGGGTCTTCGGCTTTTAGCCACTCCACCTTTTCAGTGACACCGTCTTTCTCTCCGCGCTGCAGCACACCATCCGGACTCTGGCTCTGCGGGTGCTGAAGGAGATCCTGAGGAACCAGCCGGCTCGCTTCAAAAACTACGCCGAGCTGACCATCATGAAGACGCTGGAGGCTCACAAAGACTCTCACAAGGAGGTACGACTCTCCCGCAGATACTTCAAACTAGACACGGGGCCGAGTCTCACATGCAAGTCTCTAGTCTTTTTTTTTTTTTTTTTTGTCAAGTCAAGTCACCTTATTTTCATGTCCTGTTTTAATACATATTTATTACTTTAGCCTTCGTTGAACAAAATCGGTGCTAATAGTTTTAATCTACAGTAGTCTTGACTTAAAGCACTCAAACATACTCGCCTCTGACAGAGTAACAACATCTGGATCTTTCCACAGATTTGATTTACCTGAAAATCGTGCAGCGGAACGGTTGACGCCATTAATACTGATACTGATCTGCTCAAAAACCTTTAGAGGAATCAAGTTTTCCACTTCACTGTAACTCCGAGTGACTTTGACCGCTGACCTGTGCGTTCCAGAGTCAGGGGTCAAAGGTTGGACTTGTTGTTCTCGGCTCTTCTTTAGTATCACTCTGTTGGTCGCGGTATCATCGCAGGCTTAACTTGGACAAGTGTGTGTGTGTGTGTGTGTGTGTGTGTGTGTGTGTGTGTGTGTGTGTGTGTGTGTGTGTGTGTGTGTGTGTGTGTGTGTGTGTGTGTGTGTGTGTGTGTGTGTGTGTGTGTGTGTGTGTGTGTGTGTGTGTGTGTGTGTGTGTGTGTGTGTGTGTGTGTGTGTGTGTGTGTGTGTGTGTGTGTGTGTGTGTGTGTGTGTCCTCCGCAGGTGGTGCGTGCAGCTGAGGAGGCGGCCTCCACCCTGGCCGGCTCCATCCACCCGGAGCAGTGCATTAAGGTTTTGTGCCCCATCGTGCAGACGGCCGACTACCCCATCAACCTGGCGGCCATCAAGATGCAGACCAAAGTCATCGAACGCATCGCCAAGGACTCGCTAGTCGGGCTGCTGCCCGACATCATCCCCGGATTGCTGCAGGTCCACAACACTACCACTTGAACATATCCATGAAACACTCACAGTGCTGCAGGGAAAAATAAGAGTTATCTACCCCCAGCTCTATTGAGGGGCTTCAAAAGATTAAATCTGCGGCCACCAGGGGGCATCTGGTCAGTCGAGTCACCCCGACAGGCTCCACTTGGAGCTTCTCCCAGACGCCGGCTGCTTGTTATTAAGATCTCTTTTGGTTCGTGCAGCTTTTTTACAGAGTGAAGTGAGTTTTATCTTTGCCTGTCACTTTGCACTCTTATCATCCTCACACGTAACAAAGCAACATGTTAGCTTTAGCTTTGTTTCATGATGGGTCGGCAGGTCAACTTGACGCTGTTAAAGCGCCCTCTGCTGGATCACGGATCAAACTACATTAGTGCCTGACGCGCCTGGAGAGATATATACGTACACACGTGTACATTACAGCTCCAACATAAAGTTTTAACCTCATGTTTGAAAAAGAGATTACGGTGGCCTGGAAGTACAAAACACAGCAAACTTCAGAAAACACTACCAAATCAAAAAAACACTACAAAATGGAGAAAAAGATGGGGACGTGCTGTTGATTGGTCCATAGATTGTTTTGGATTTGATTTAAGATAAACTTTCGTGTTCAGCTCCACAAAATGATTGTCTGGTTTCTCGTAGATACAATAATAATAATATTGATAGAAAATTTGCTCTATTTTGTAGTATCTTATAGATTTGATAGTGTTTTCTCTATTTGGTAGTGTTTGGGGATTTTGTAGTATTTTCTCTATTTTGTAGTGTTTTCTTGATTTTGTAATTTTATTCTCTTTTTTTTTTGTGTTTTTCTTTTAAATTCTGCAGTGTTTTTTGGGGATTTGGTAGTGTTTTCTGAAGTTTGTAGTGTTTTACACAGGCGGTCTATGTGTGCCCTAATTCTTTAAAATGACTCAGGAGTGTGGATAAATCTAGCAACTCTCACGGCTGAGCACGTTCTCTCAACCGGTGAAGCCAGAGCGAACTCCCAGGTGGAGGCTCTCTGTGCTTCACAAGATGTTGAACATTTTCTAATTTTTACAACCGAATCATCCGAAAACCGAGAACGGCTCCATCCTCCTCCAGCTCCATCCAATCTGCCACATGAGAATGAAGAAACGGCAGCTTTATAATGACTTTATGAACTAAAAGAAGGTTCAATGCAGTTTTTTTTTAATCCAGGCTGCTTTTCTTCTTTCCAGCAGTTCTGTGAGTTTGTTAAAGACATGAAACATGAAAATAGATTATCGACTTAAACACATAACGTTTCTCTCTTTAAATGGTTTAAAATTAAACCACCCGAAGGTGTCTTATTCTTTCTTTTTATATAGATAAATTAAAAACAACAATAAAAAGGCTCTTAGAGTGGAATAGTTTTGCTTTGCCCGTGTGAAATGCCATGTTGAATTGGGAAAGTTAGTAGAACACGTCGGAGCAAAGTTTTTTTGGGGGCCGATTCAGCAGAAACGTGGCTGTGGGCTGCAAACAGGCTTATTTGGACAATGTTCATATTTGGACACTGGGAATTATTTGCCTTATTTGTCCCTGAAAGTGTTTGCGTGTACTCTGCACTCCCTGGGGCTCCTCCCACGTTCCTGCTGACCCCCGGCGTGTGTGTGCGTGCGCGCACGGGATGCGTGTGCGCGGCGCCTGATGTTGCCCGCTCTCTCCGCAGGGCTACGACAACACCGAGAGCAGCGTTCGCAAGGCCAGCGTGTTCTGTCTGGTGGCTATCTACGCTGTGATTGGAGAGGACCTCAAACCCCACCTGGCACAGCTCACGGGCAGCAAGGTAGTGACGAGCGCCAAACACACAGACACAAACACACACACAGACACACACACACACACACACTGGTTTAAAGCTCCTCAGCAGACACAGAGCCTTATCATCTTCCCAGGTTGGTATTTCTAGCCGGTTCCAGCCGGCTGTCCAATTTAAAAAAAACAAACAAAAAAAAAAACAAAAAAAAAACAGGGTCATTGAGTTAAGTAAAGTTCAGGTCTGAGGGTCAGGTTCTCCTGACTGGAAGAACCTTCCCCTCCAACCTGAGATCAACCGTACCTCACAGACTATAAGTCGCACTTGAGTAAGAGTTGCTTATGTTAACAAAAGTACAAACCCCCCCCCCACACATTATAAAGACGGGGACAAACAGATAGTTCGTCTTCATTGTCCATGTCCAGAAGTAACTTGCCGGTTCGGCAGCTGCTATTCTAGAACCTTCTGTCAACTTGCTCCTCAGCTCTGATTTAAAGCCCTTTATTCAACCTTCAAAGTTTCGCAGTAGCATCTTTCTGTTGTACTATTTTGCATTAAAGCTTCTTTCGTAATGTCGGTTTGTAATATTGGGCCGTTTTACTATAATAATACGTTTCCTTTAACAAATTGTTTTATGTTTACAGATGAAGTTACTGAATCTGTACATCAAACGTGCCCAGACCACCAACAGCAACAGCAGCAGCTCCTCTGACGTCTCCTCACACAGCTAATTACCCCCCCACACCCCCCACACCCCCCCAGGCTCTGCAGTCTGAATGTAGCCACAGTGTTTGTTTTCAGCTGGAGGAGCGGAGCAGCACTTCCTCCTGGATCAAATCATCCACTTGCCTTTCATTTGGGATGAAGTGTCATTTGGCTGGCCCAGTGATGGTTATCAATTCACACGTTACTGATATTACAAGAAAAAAGGTTTTGACAATGATCACGAGTTGTCTCAAAGTTCCTGATTGTAACTTTTATTTTGAAATCCTAACTCCACTAGGTACTGAAATAACTGCGATCGCCGCGATACATGACTTGACAATCCTGAGTGTGCAGGTCTTAAGGTACAGAAGTTGAAGCCGCGGTTGAAAGCTGATGATTCTTGTCTTTCAAAAAAAATGCTTAAAAAAATGGGGCGACTGTGAAAGGGGGCGTGGTCTACATTTTCGGGATTCACTCCGGAACTTGTCATCGTTAAGTCGAGCCGGGCCGGCGGACCTTTGTAAATATGGAGAGAGACTTTGAAGAGGAAACTGTGAACCTGCACGACGTCTGAGAGAGCTACCACAGTGTTCACACACACACACACACACACACACACACACACACACACACACACACACACACACACACACACACACACACACACACACACACACACACACACACACACACACACTCAGAGCGTTTTTGTTTTTTTTCTTGTACATACACTTCTTGCTCCACAGAACTTTCTAACGTGTTTAAGAAAAGAAAAAAAAAAAGTCGACTATCATTTTTTTTGCACGTTAAGCAAAATAAGATTGCATGTAATGCCGCGGGCACCGGCGGCACGCTGCTCGGGAGGGGGGGGGGGCGTCCGGGGGTCTTTTAGCCGTTTCAAGTGCACTTGTAAACATTGTCACGTCTGTCCAGGATTGTGTGAACCTGCTGCTGATTGGAGCTTTTTGTTTGTCTCAGTATTCAGGGAGGAAATTTGTTTTTAGAAAAGCTTTAATTGTTTGGTTCTCAACTTATGTCCGCTGATCGGGAACCTCCCGCCCCGCCCGCCCGCCACCACCCCCACCCCCCCAGCGGTACAGAAACTCTGTCTGAGATCGGATTGATCTGATTTATTAGTATTTTACATGCTGGACTGCTGATTGTGGAACTTTTTAGTTATTAGACGCTCTTTGGAGGATGACACGGATTCATGTATTTAAGTAAATGAATGTACAGGATTTCCATGTGTTCATGTAAAGCCCCCCCCCCCCCCCCCCCCCCCCCCCCACACACACACACACACACACACACCTCCCACACCCCACCCATCCCTCCCCCCAATTTCCATCCCTCCAGCTGCTCACTATGCATGTCCAAACTGTCCCTCGCCCGTCTCCGTCGCTCATGTAAGATTAAAATCTGTATTTATATATTTTATTTGATTTTTATTTGGTTCTCACAAGGAAACTCTCCAGAAGCTTTTTGTTTCTGTTAAACATCCACCCTCGTCCGGTTTGCTGATGATGATGATGTAAAGAAACCGTTTGCTCAAGAAAATAAACCGAGAACTCATTTGTCTTCTGGCTCCAGTTTTGTGGCGGGGAAACCGAGCGGAGCTCGGTGTGTGTTGTCCTCCGTCATCCGCTCACCAGAGCAACATGAACCTGGACAGACCCGAGCTGCTTCTTCTGTTTCCTCTTTTCTTGGAGCTGCACTGTGCTTCTTCTCAGGCTCTGGTTCTGGAGCTGTTCTACCACACAACACTCGGTCAAATTAGTCCCAATCGTTAGTTCTGGTTGGTGCCGAAAAAAATGACCGTTTGTGCTGCTTTTGGTTTTTTTTTCCAAGATATTAAACAATATTTTAAAGGGGTCATATTATACAAAATTCACTTTCTAACGGTTTTCCAACAGTAACAATCGTCCCCATACCTGCGCATTTGACTCTTGGGCAGCTCTGCTCTGGCACATGGCACCACGAGAGGAAGTACTTCCTCCTCTTCCCAAGATGGGCATGTGTGGGCGGAGCCAGTCCAGCTCACACAGACACAGCAGAATCTGAATGCAGCTCCTATGACCCAATATTCAAATGGAGGAAAATCAAGAAAAAGCTGGATTTACAGCAATAAACTTTGAATACGTTTTTGGACCAACGAGACCACGTGAAAGTGTTGAAAAGCTGGAAAATATGACTCCTTTTGAAGAGGTCAGTCTAAGTTCTTGCACCCCCCCAATGTCCAAATTTAACAAAAATGGTCTCCATGCCTTTGCTGAAATAAATGTACTTTTTGCTGCTTTGGTTTTTAAGATAAAACCTTAAGGACTGCCGGTGTGTTTTCCTACTTCCTGTTTTATTTTGTACTTGTCTGTCATGATAAATTTGTATCTTTAAAAAAAGAAAGAAAACAAAAAACAAAGCAGCATGAACGATTGGGACCATTTTCACGGAGTTTTGCGTGACGTTCTCCCGTCAGGGGTTATCCGAGGTGCGTGCACGCCACACGCGCTCCCAGCCCTCTGGGGATGACGTCACCGAAGAGCCGCGTATGTGTATATATAAAAGGCGGGCGGCGCGAGCCGCGGGTTCACAAACCTGTCGAGCTGCAGCCGCGGAGGTCCGTCCAGATTCTCCGTCCTCCGGGGGTGTCCGTCCAGAGTCTCTCCGTCCAGAACCAAGAAGAAGACGCAGGAAAACATGCTGTTCTGCCCGCAGCCCGAGTCCTACCACCAGCACTCCGCTGGGTTCATCAGGTAAAGCAGGAGTCTCGCGCTGCTTCCACTTGCGCGAGGCAGAAAACTCCGGTAAAATATTGTGGTTATATATTTTTTTGGTTTGTTTTGTTTTTAGTTACACATTTACAAACTCTCGTGGTGGCTAAGCATGCAATCATCCATCACAAAGAGAAAACAAAGAAACATAAATACCAGGGTGGAGGTATGAGCAGTCAAAAGGGCGTAAATGAACCAATACAGGTTAAAAATCATATTCATATTAAACATATTCATCAAAAGACATATCTTTGTATAGTTTTCTCTTTTTGGAAACACTGCTTGACATCTTGAGAGATGAAAAATAGTATAAACTCATTTTTAAAGCAGTTGAAGGAAATATGCACATTGAATCAAAGTGTAATTGTATGGAAGAGTGTTGGGCCAAATAAAGAAAAAATTCGGAGGTTAATTTTTTTTTAAATAAATCGAGAAAGAAGTCGATATTCAATGCCGAAATTTACCAAAAAAAAAAATCATCATGCACTTTGCAATAAAGTCTAAACCAGCGCATGTGACTGCTTCTATAAAGTGCATTGCAGGCAGTTTAATGAACAGGTGAAACTATACTTCAGAATAGGCCTTAGCTCATAAACACAGTGCAGTTCTCACCAGTACTATTAGGACTTTCAAGAGGTAGTGCAGCCGACCCCTGCAGGGTGGTCATAGGTTCTTTTTTATAACATGCATGATTAAACCAGGAACTCAGTGTAAAGTCAGAAATTCAGAAGAGGTAAGCAACCCTATATAGTCGGAATCATGTGATTTCACGTGGTTATTTCGACATCCAGGGGAACAAATGATGAGGGATGGACCAGAAGAGACTCATTTCTCCAGTTTGTATTTAAAAAAAAAAAAAAAAAAACGACGAATAGATAAGACTTTTTTCTCAAAGAGGATTCTTTTTTTCCTCTGTGAAAAAAAAAAATGTCAACATTGATTTGAAAATAAAAAATATCTGGACATTGATTTTTTGATTTTTCTCTGAAAGTGCATGTCGTTTTTTTTTTTTTTAACACCTCAGAATTACAATTTTTTTCCTTCAGTGGTTCTAATACTCTTCCGTAGTTGGTGAGTTCAGAGGAAAATGCATTCCACTTATTTCTGCAGAAACGAAACACTTTTTCTACCCGACAATATTTCTACCCGGTGAAGCAGTGGTTCAGCCTCCCTGTCCCCCCTGACCCCACCCCCCCCCCCGACCCCACCCCCAGAGAAGCGCTGGCTCCATTCCTGAAGAGCGAGGAAGCCCGGCTGAAGGCCCGGAGCGACGCCCAGAGCGACACCGGGACGCCCTTCCACTACAAGCTATGTGCCGCCACCTCCCCGGCCGTCAAACGGCAGGACGAGACGCTCACGTACCTGAACCAAGGTAACGACCCCGCCTGCTGCGCGTGAGGTGAGCGGGTGAAGGAGCTCATGTTGTCACGTCTCCAGTCACTCTGACATCACATGTACAGAAACACCTCGCTGACTGTGGAAGCAAAATGAACCCCTTTAATTCTTAAATTTCCCCCCAAAAAAGAGTGTGTGTTTTTTTGTTTTTTTTCCGACCAAATTAAATAAATTGTGACTATATGGACTTCCTGTCAAAATCATTCACTCAGATTTCCAGCAAAATGTTCAGGTCAAATGGACTCAGTCCTGCAGGAGCTCCCAAAGAATTTCATGTAAATAAAACAGTTTTATCCTATTTTCATTTTGCACAGCAAAGGATCTCGATGTGGAACATGTTAAAGAGCTTTAAGCCGCCAATACATGGACGATGCGTTCAGGTGCATCACGTAATTCCGTGATTTTTTTCCATCCCTTTTTAAATTTGGTGGCTGCGGCTCATATTCAGGTGCAATAGTCCGGAAATTATGGTAATTAAATCCGTCTCATACAGTCGTAAACAGCGTGAGGGCTTTGACGACACTGACGGGCGAAAATATTTGGTTTCAGACGGCAAATTATATTTTTAAAGAAACCAATGCCAATAAATATTTAATGAAAGATGGCACAAATTACTAATGTAAAATCATTAAAATGACTAAAAAACGCTGCTAAAGTGTCTAAAACTTGTACATTCTAGAATCTAGATTATCTTTAAAAAAAATTCCAAATTAAAGCATAGCATGTGGCCTCCAGGGGGCGGTAGAGAACCTCAGACTGCCGAAGTCAGCATGATATTTTCCCCGTCATAATTTTTAAGAAATAATAAAAATTAAGTTTGTCTTTTGACTTCTGCTCTGGTCCATGAAATGACTCTAGCTGTCAATCATTTGTGTGATTTGACCACAATCTGATTTCCTTCCCTGGTTCACGCTCTTTACTCCTTCCATGTTTTTTATCACGATACATTTGCTGAGCCGTGAAACAAAAGTGAACCTCTGCAGACTAAACATAAAAGCCCACCTATACTTCAAGATAAAATCCTCTAGCTGGGACAAAACAAAATGCTACTCTTATTGCAGCGGGATCCCCGCAGTTCTGAACAGTTGGGACGTTTGGGAGGTGAATGTTATTCAAGCCGTAATCAGGTAAAACTGTGTTAAAATAATGAGAAAAATCATTCCAAGGTGTAAAGTCGGTTTAAAGCTTTTATAACCTTTTATAACCATAAAAAAAACGTTCCACATCTTCATAATCTGTGAATCATTTTACTGTAGTGAATCCGGTTGGTTGACACAGGAAACGTTTACAACATGAGCTTCTCTCCGCTGGTTCTCGGTGTTAATTGTGCCTCTTTGCTCTCTAATGTTCGTCCTGCTCTTTTCTGCCTCCTGGTGAACTTTGGTAACCGCTCTGCTTCTCTGCTCTGCTGTAATTTGTTTGGAGCTAAAATACAAAAAAATAAATAAATAAAACATCTGCGATGTGTTGATCGGAAGTTAATTGCACCGGGGGAATTGGACCTGCTCCGGTCCTCGTTCGTTAATAACACCTAATGTTTTTACATCTGATCTGGTTGGAGATGTGCAACAGTTCTCTAGTGGCTGGCTTTGAAGGTTTCTAATTCGATTCTTCCTTTTCTGATTGACTGATTTTATTTTTTTTTCCTCCCAGTTTTCAATTTTAATCAGATTTTTCTTAATGTTTTAAAATGTAGGTCAGTCCTACGAAATCCGTATGCTTAACAGAAAACTAGTGGAGTATACAGATATAAGCAGCAAATATGTGAAGGTAGGTGTTAAGGAATTATGTTTGTCTTGTTTTTTTGTTTGTTTGTTTGTTTGTTTTTGTTTAGTTTCTTTTTGTTGACTCCCATGTGACCTCTTGCCTCTTTCTTCTCCTCTGCTCTCCCGGTTCGAGGCAGGTCCCTCAAACCTTCCACTTCGGGGGGCGGGGTGTCGACCTCGGAGAGCTCGGTACCATCACCCAGTCTCACCTTTACCGTTTCCCCTTTAACACACACACACACACACACACACACACACACACACACACACACACACACACACACACACACACACACACACACACACATACACACACACACACACTCATCTATCATCTTCTTCTACTTTCTTCTTCGATTTCTCTGAAGACTTCGAGCATCTTCATGTCCCAATGCTGGTTCCAGAATCACGTTTCCACTACACAGAATGTGCCGCTTCGGTTCGGTTCGGGTTTCAGTGCGTTCCCACTGCAAAAATTGTGGATGGTACTGAAAGAACCGTAACAAAGAGTTACGATTTTTTTTTTCCGGCACCTTTCTGTTCGGGTACCCAGCAACACACAACAACGGTTAAGGAGGAGCAAATTGATTGGTCAGTGATTTACGTCACTCTCGACACGCCTGCTATATTTAAATATCTCATCGGCCGTATGAATCCTCTTTTGTTGTTTACGTACTCCGCTTTGCACTCGTTGTTTTGTTAGCGTGTTTTTGGTTTAACGGGTTACCGAAGACCATGCCGATGAGATATTTATAACGGGCCAGACGGTCGGGCATCCATCCCCGCGTCGCGTCCGCTCTCCCCCGAACGGCCGGCCGGGTCGGGGCCCGCCCCCAGCTGAGACTGCTGTTGTGTAATGACGTCACATATCTGCGGCCTAGATTTGGGTCTGGGTACGCTTTGCTGTACCGTCCCGTGACATTCTGTGCGGTGGAAACGAGGCAAATGTGTCCAATGCAAATACACAGATAATGCGATGATTTGCTATGATACTAATCAGTCTCTAAACCACACTTTCACAGAACAGTACTGAAACATTCAAGCTCTTTTAAATTGTCTTTGTATCTGCCGTGTGTCAGAAATGAGACTCCACGTATGCAGACGATGGTGTCAGAAATGTTAGTGAACATACGGCTCGTCCACTGTTATTGTCAATTGACTCGCACATGTGCAGAAAAACTGCTCACTACAACCGTAGTGAACATGTGCTGTACTCGGCGTATCGGAGGTCGCAGCTAATATCTCGTTTCAGCAAGTATCCAGAAAGAGCGGTGTATTGCCAGCTCACACAGAAACAGTGAAATGTGTGAGGAAGGGTGTGGTGGATTAAATTACATTGTAATCCATTGGTTTCCATGGTGACAAATGTGGCGCTGGCGAAGGTATGCGCTCTGCTGTCTGCTCGTTCTACTTTGTTGAGAGCCCCATGTTTCAAAAAAAAAAAAAAAAAGAGTCTTGATGCAAACTACAAACTCCATACGTGCAACGTTTAGAAAGTTATTCTGGCTCTTTTAACATTCGACAGGACGAGTTCGGACTTCCACACACGACATCCCGGCTTTTCTGGGATTAGAAGTTGGATGTTTTTCTTTAACGTTTCATCAGGTGGAACTTGTTCACTTTGGGTTTTGTGGGTTTGCTGGATAAATACTGACCACAGCTCGTGTGAGGAGGTCACCCCCCCCCCCCCCCCCCCCCTCCGCCGCCTGTCTGCGTCGTCAGCCTGCCACTGCTTCGCCCTGTCATGTTAGCTGAAGCATCCTAGTAACGCGGGAACGGGGACAGCTGGCGTCCGAGCAAACACATGACGTGCTGGATCCAGAGCAATTTGACTTGTGGCGCTCGCTCATGAGTGAAACGTTCCCGCCACCGCGAGCTTTCACAGGTTGTCGGATGTCCCGGTAACGTGGATTCTTTGTACTTGGTGTGGCCTCTAAAATCCTTCTCTGAGAACACGTTTCATCATGTGGTTCCACATGCATTAGAAAGCCACGTGGACTTTGGGTAAAATGAGTATTGTGTTGTATGGAGAGAAAATAAATGGCCTTGAAGGATAATAGAATAGAAGATAAATCAAGCTGGAGGTTGTGGTGGGAACATTTCATTGTGTTTGCTAAGAGGACCTCTGTGCGCTTAAAGCTTAAATGGAAAGACCCACTAGTCTTACTAATACTGGGATTCGCTGGAAATTTTACTCGGAACCGCTGTGCAAATTTCTCAGAAATCCACCAATAGTTTTCAAGTTTATGTTCTCAACTAGTAATATCTGTGTCCCTGCCCGTTTTATGGAACAATGTTTTAAAAGGGAAAAAGACAGAATTGAAAAATAAAAATGGCTTTGTGTCGTCCTCGTCTGTACTGAGGCTGACGATCGTAGAGAATTACAGCTGGGAGGGTTTAGAACTGTTAAGTTTTATTTCTAAAGGGGTCATAATTATGCAAAATTGACTTTCTAATGTTTTTTCAACAGTAATGATTGTCGCCCCAGAAGTGGGCGGAGCCAGTCCAGCTCACACAGACACAGCAGATTCTAAATGCAGCTCCTATGATCCAATATTCAAATGGAGGAAAATCAAGGAGAAGCTGGATTTGGGACAATAAACTACGAAGACAAAATTTTTGGACCAACGAGACCATGTGAAAGTGTTGAAAAGCTGGATGATATGACCCCTTTAAATGCATGCGAGGCAACCCTTAAAAACGACTGTCAAATCCATTACCTTTCAGCTAAGTCTTCTCTTGGTGAGATTAACAGGATTAAATCCAAATAAAGTCGAGGAAAAAAGTTTCCTTTCAGAAAATGAAAACTTGGTTTACATCCATGTTTATGTGGAGAAAAGGTTACGTTACAAGTTTAAAACAAACTGCTCCATGGGGTAAAAAAAAAAAAAGGTAAAGGGAACGTGCTTAAAACAGCTTAAAGTAGCTGAAATTTAAAAACTACAAAAAAGTAAAAATCAAAACAGCTAAAATAGCTCAAAGTTTGTAATAAACTAAAAATGGTAGAAATAGTTTGAACCTTGGAGGTAAAAGAAAAAGACCACTGAAACTGCTAAAACTATTAAATCCTCTAAACAACTAAAAATGCCCCATTTTTGTTATTGTTTTTTTTTTGGGGTGGGGGGGTGGTGCTGCTTTATCAATTCATTGCTTTACTTTTTTTGCCCATTTTACCAATTTCATCTGTTTTAAGTCCCCTTTTGCTTTTTTTTTTTTTAACCCTATTTTTCCCAATTATTATTTTGTAGGATGTTTTGGCACTTTATGATATCGTTTGATTTTAAGCGACAGTTTGTAGAGAAAGATGTTTTTTTTTAATCCTGCTGACGTGTTTCGACTGCAGTCTTCTTCAGAGCAGCATCGGACGTGATGATGTGTCGATTTATTTATTTATTTATCAGCTGGCCGGTCTGTTCCTCTTTTCAGACATTAAAAGTCCATTTGTTTGTTTTTTGTCATGAGATAACAATTTGAATGAGCGGGGTCATTCAGAGCACATGTTGGGTACAAACCTCTCCCTGCAGGTCCGACAGTCTAGTTTCGCCGTACTGAACGACGGCGCCTCTCCGTTTTTCTGTCGGAAGTGTGACTTTGTTGGGAATGGAAGGAGCTGAAATGAACCGAGACTCTCCAGTCGGCTGTGACGTGCAACATGAAGAGAGCGCCTGTGGTGGCTGACCCCTGACCCCCGATCCCGCCTCTCCACAGAGCATAGTGCGTGTGGTGTTTCACGACCGTCGGCTGCAGTACATGGAGCACCAGCAGCTGGAGGGATGGAGGTGGAACCGACCCGGCGACCGAATCCTGGACATCGGTGAGCTGCGGAAAGTAGATTGTTACACCGTGTTTGTCTTTGCCTGGCCATGAGGACCAAACACGTCCTTCAGAAGCACTAAAATCAACTCAATTCGTTGTTTTATCGACTTACATAACGTGTGAATTCCTGCAGTTGTTTCCCCGGCTCCTTCGCTGGTGAAATTCCCAGTTTAATAATTCAACATGTACTATATTGCCTTTACATCATTAAGTCACAGAATAAATGTCACCTTTGCATAAATATTTTGGATGAGAAGAACTGAAAACCCAAATTGTTGTCATGATTGAAAAAACAAACAAAAACCCTTGTTGGCAGACATCCCGTTGTCCGTGGGGATAGTAGAGCCTCGATCGCACCCCCTGCACCTCAACACCATCGAGTTCCTCTGGGATCCCGTCAAGACTGCTTCCGTGTTCATCCAGGTGATAACCGACGCCCGCCACACGTCCTCGGGGAGGTTTGTGCCTTTTGTTCAACTTCCCTTTCTTGCTCTCGCTCGTCGCTCCAGGTCAACTGCATCAGCACCGAGTTCACCCCCAGGAAGCATGGCGGAGAGAAGGGGGTGCCCTTTCGGATCCAGGTGGACACGTTCACCACCAACGAACATGGCGAGTACATGGAGCATGTCCACTCGTCCAGCTGCCAGGTCAAAGTCTTTAAGGTAAGACACTTTCTCAACCGTTTCCTGCGAAAGGTCCTTTTTTCTAAAAAACAAAACAAAACTTGAGCGTCACTGTTTTTTCCCTCCGTTTTTAAGCCTAAAGGAGCTGATCGCAAACTGAAGACGGATAAAGAAAAGATGGATAAAAAGTCCCCTCAGGACAGAGAAAAGTATCAGCCGTCTCATGAGACCACCCTGCTAAAAGAGGTGAGACGTAAACCGAGACACAACACCGGGTCCTCTCTGCTCATCTCTCTCCCTGGCTTGTTTCAGTTTTTAAAAAATGCGTTGCTCCAACCAGCCAATCAGAAATCAAACCCTATATAGTGTCATCGGGGGTTTAGCCAATCACAATAAAGGTAGGCCCTCCCTTTGACCCTCCCACAATTAGGCAGCTCTGCTCTGGCACATGGCACCACGAAAGGAAGTACTTCCTCCTCTTCCCAAGATGGACATGTGTGGGTGGAGCCAGTCCAGCTCACACAGACACAGCAGATTCTGAATGCAGCTCCGATGATCCAATATTCAAATGGAGGAAAATCAAGAAAAAGCTGAATTTGGGTCAATAAACTCTGAATTCCATGTTTTTTGGCCAACGACTGAGATCTACTAAGATCCTGCAGAGAGTCGGCTATTCACATTCACTTTGCTGGTGATCGATTGACGATTTACCACCATGAACAACATCAGTGTGTTCAGATGAGGATCACGCATTAGTCCTGTTCACATGAGAACATTCTGCTCGATACTGCGTCGTTTCCTGAAGTGGGTGGATGGAGCTCTGATAATGGACTTGCTGGTGGAAGGAGTTATCAAGCGTATCCGAGCGTTTCTGCAAGTCTGAAATTGGAAAACAGACAAAAAAACCAACCTAATTCTGGGGGCTGATCCGTCACAAAGTCAAAGCTGTGATGAAACACGGGCTAAAGAAACGATTCAGAAAAGATTGTCAGCTCCGGGTCCCACATGGAGAAAAGACAAGTTTGTTTTATACCAGCACTCAGCAGAACCTGGCAGTTCAGAGCGTCTCACCCGTCTCGTCCCTCTGTGCAGTGCTCCCCGTGGCCTCATGCTCTGAATCTCAGCAGCCACAGCGGCGCCCCGTCTCCGGTCTACAACGGCTCGTCGGCGCCCTGCAGTTTCCCCGAGGGGTGAGTCTGCGTTTATCTCCATCAAAAACTACATTCACCCCCCCCCCCCCCCCCCCCCCCCCCCCCCCCCGAACCACCGTCGCCATTTTCCATTCTGATTCTGAAATATTGAGAAGGTGTGAACGATTTAGGAAATTATTCAAATTAAGTTTCAGAATTTTGAACGAGGATGTTTCACACAACAACAATATTAGTAGTGATAATATTTAAGACAAATTGTGTAAATTTAAATGATTACAGTATTATTACTTCTGAAAACTCAACGGATAATCTGATCTCTTTCTCCTTTTTTAACTCTTTATTTTCAACATTTTATAGAACACATACAACATAGCAGAGTTCCACATGTATTCATAGTAAAGTAAATTAAATGTCCACAGTTGTTCCGTCTCAGGGAGGCAGCCTCCTCTTGAAACTGATTCCTCACAGCTCTGCGTAGTGAATCTGAATGTTTTCTCTCTTTCAGTACTGAGAACATTATCCGTCTGTTGCCTTGTCTCTAATATTTGGTTTACTATAGTTTTCTCTGGTTTTTATGTCGGTGCTTCTCCAGGAACTGCTCTCCAAACCAGCAGGGGGAGCTGTTCGTGGCCAGCTGCTCCGATGTGAGTACCTGAGCTGCGTGAACGTCTCTGTTCCCTTCAGGTGATTTGTTCTGGAGTCGGTTGTACTTCACTCTTCTTTCTTCTTCTTCTTCTTCTTCTTCTTCTCCTCTTCGTGTTCGACCCGTAGCACCTCCTGCCCTCCTGCTCGCCGCAGGACACTCAGCAGTGGCTGCACCGCCACAGGTTCTCGCCGTACTCC
Source organism: Lipophrys pholis (assembly GCF_963383615.2). NCBI lineage: Eukaryota > Metazoa > Chordata > Actinopteri > Blenniiformes > Blenniidae > Lipophrys > Lipophrys pholis. Next base: position 25,219,345 of record NC_137632.1, read on the forward strand.
AGGCTCTTCTCCAGCTTCTCAGGTAAGGACCCGTGGATCCCTGCATCAGAGGATCTGGCTGGAGATCAGCTGCAGACTCTCTGCTGTCGTTGCAGGGGCAGATCTAATGAGGATGAGCAGGGAGGACCTGATCCAGATCTGCGGTCCGGCAGACGGCATTCGCCTCTTCAACACCATGAAGGGAAGGTAAGATGCAGGAGGTTTTTTTTCTTGTTCTGGCTTTAAAATACAGCAGTAATGGAGTTTTTTTTGTGGTACCTTAGCAGCTTTCTGCAAGCATACAGTGCCACCTAGTGGTCCCAGACAGTATGTACCAGGATATTTTGATGAATGCATGAACATCTAAACAACAGCAAAAAATAACTGCGTTGTAGTAGTAGTTTTTTAGTCATAGTTTAATCAGTTAACCAAATACACAATGCAACAAAAAAAACATTTTGTCAATGTGACAACATCCTTCTTATAATTTGTGATCGAAGGTTTTAGAAGTTGTTTTCCTAACCCTGAACATAATACAAGTAAAGCTTCTACAATTAAAGAAACAAAACAAAACGATTAATTCTCAAATCTGAATCCATAAACTAAAACCGTTTACAGAAACACATCTATTTTTTTATTTTTATTCTTGCCTTACGTGTGGTTTTTAACTAAAAATCCAACAGTTTCAGTAATTTCCCACTAATTTTCTTTTCACCTTGAACGTAGTTTAGTTTAAACATGCTTTTACTGCTCTTCATAGATTAATGCTCGTTGTAAAGGACTCGTGCCACAGTGTGTCCTGTGTTTATCTTGTCCAGAGTTAACTGGAACGCTACAACTCTGCTCTGACTTCACAGGTATATTCAGCCCCGTCTCACCATCTATGTGTGTCAGCAGCAGGCCAGGGATCAACTTCCCCTCAAACCTGGAGCGGCGGACAGTGAGTGTGCTTGTTTTATCAGAGATATTATTTAGATTAATAATAATCTGTGGGTTGTTAGAGAGGTGACCTGTCCACTGTGACGTTCAGCTGCGTTCTCTGTCCCTGCAGTCTACCAGGCCGTGTACCTGGAGGAGCTGACTCTGCTGGACCTGTCGGAAAAGATAGCCAAGATGTACAGCATCACCCCGCAGCAGATTATACACATCTACAGGCAGAAATCCTCGGGGATCTACGTCTTAGTCTGTGATGAGGTACGCTGGCGCCTCCTGCTGGTGGAATGATTGCAGGCCCTGGGTGCAGACTTGAGCTGCCAAACGTCTCTCAACTCACATGACCACGTCCGATTGACCTGATCTCACGCGTCAACTTTTCATGTTTAAAAAGTTCTGACATCAGTAACGTTTCAAACATTTGAGACACGGAAACACCAGCAAGCCCCGAGTATGCTGTAGTTCACATTTCCGGCCACTAGTGGGTGCTGTGTTTTTTGTTTTTCTTGCAACACACGCATACAGAACGGCAATGAAACGTTGAAGCTCCTTCAGACTCTTTCTTCTTTGTATCGCCACACCGGGAGCATCTGCTGTTTGTAGGAAAGTTGCCGGCGTCCTGTATGTTCGTGTTTTTCCCAGTTGCAGCGCAACTAATTGCAGACAGGAGCTTGATGAAGATGTCTTCATTAGATTCGGTCTGCTGAAGCAGGGAGACGTCTGTATGCAGACGACGGCGTAGTGAACATTCGTAAAAGAACAAGAAGCACAAGCATCAGTCTGCAGTTTGCTGTTGTTGTTGTTCTTCCCACACAAAACTGGAAAAAGTTGCACTGCGGAAGTCTTTTTTTGAAAAGGTTCAGTTTGTGTGTCGTGTGAATGGAGCCTCATCTACTCTGAGAAACCCGTCCTGCACGTTTTCAACGTCTGGACACTCCAGCTTTCAGCTTTAGTCCGTTGAAGCTTCACTTGATATGTTTTTTTTCCTGACGCATGCAGCCATGTGATGGTCCGTTTCTGTTGAAATGACTCGTTCCAGATGGTGCAGAACTTCAGAGAGGAAGCCAGCTTCGTCATCAGCACCGTAAGAGGTAACACGGTTCCCGTCTGATCAGAACCAAGGACGCGTGGCTCTCTTGAACCTCTTTGTTCTTCCTTCAACAGATGAAAACACCGACGGCTTCCACATCGTGTTGAAATGACCAGCAGGATCTTGTCACCAGTGAAATTGTACATATTGTAAATGAGCCGCCCTTCCTCTCAATAATATGACTTCTGATTTACTCTTCGTCCTTCCTGTTTCTCCTCGTTTTGTATTTTTGTGTCTTTGCTCATATTTAATATGACTTGTAATGAGTAATTGAGGTTTTCTGCTTCATGTTTTTTTCCCTTAATGTGAACTTGCCAGGTAATTATCTTGATAATAAAACAAAGTGGGGAAAGAAAGACACATCAGCCTGCTGTTATAATATTCTGATGTTTGCCTTCACAAGCTTGAAACTATTGCTGGACGAAGACGACCAGATCTGCTAAAAAAAAAAAGGAACAATTTTCAGCATCGTAGTGATATTTTGGTAAATCAGAGAATCTGCAGCCTCATGTACGACAGCTCCAAGGGGAAAAACAATGCGAGAAAAAAATGAGCCTGATGGATGTGTAGAACTTTGTACAGGTTGCATGCTGCCATTTTTATAATGTTTCACAATTAGCAGAATAACTGATCCAGTCACTGAAGAGAAATATTTAAGCATTAGAAATGTACTTGAAAGTTTTTTTTCTACATGTATACCAATAACGTTTAAGGAACTAAAAGTTGATTTTAAAAAAAAAAATGTATTTACTTTGAAAATTTGAAATGCAGTCTCATAATAAAGATGCTCTGAAATAATGCTATTTCAGACTTTATTTAAAATGTACTTTCAATCGACTGTACATTCACACGAGCCATTGAATGTGATGTTAAACAGGCAATGGCTCGAGAATCTGGATGTCATCTTATTACATAAGGATTAAGATGCTCTGTAATCTAGATTGTAGCTGTAGTTACAGCCGACAGTGGGAGGAAGATGCTTCGTTCATCTATATTTCACTAGGAAACATAAGCATAATTAACTGTATCAGACTATTTCTAACAATTTCTAACATTTAATATACCCAGTTCAGTGAGTAATTAAGTATTTAACAGTCAATCTTGTTAAATACAAAGCAAATCCAATTACGTTGAAGAATCTGATCTTAAATGGAATCGACCTATATTGTCCACAGGAGGGCGCCACAATCCTACGAATCACCGTGTGCTTTATCAGTCTGACTGCTCATCATCGCTGTAGATATGTGATACGAGAATATAGAGTTGTTTCGTGCTCAAGTAGGACACAGACAGTTTATTTCATTTGAATTCTCCTGTATTTGATATGTTAAATCTTCACTTTAAAGAAACAACAAACAAAACAGTTTAATGTACTGTATCCCAACCTGTATTCATGCTGTGCTAAATATTTCTTTTTTTTCTATATGATAAGCTATATGCTTGATTCTCACCAGGCAACAACTAAGGCACTCATGAAGACAAATGATTGTAAGTCAACATAAAGTGGAAGATTTTCGGTGGCGCCATGTTCTAAAACACACGCACGCTTGTGTGAATGCTGATTCTGAATAATGTCCCAAACGGCCTCACATACAAAATGCCACGAAAACGTACGTATAAAAGACAATCGATCAAATAAAATGTCAATTTAAAGTTATTTTAAACCGAAAGGTTTTGATTTAAAAAGACTAAGATTAGTGATGGTCGACTGTCAGGGCGGAGCTTGTTCCAGAGCCCATCTGCTCACTCCAGAGACCGTCTGGTCACTCCAGAGCCTGGTCACTCCAGAGCCTGGTCACTCCAGAGCCCGGTCACTCCTGAGCCTGGTCACTCTTGAGCCTGGTCACTCCTGAGCCCGGTCACCCCAGAGCCTGGACACTCCAGAGCCTGGTCACTCCTGAGCCTGGTCACTCCTGAGCCCGGTCACCCCAGAGCCTGGGTGCAGCTCCAGAGAACGGTCAGTCACCCCAATGTTTAGAGTTTGACCTCAGAACTCTTTTTCTGGTCCTGTAAAGCTCAAAGCTCAGATGAAGTGGAGCAAGTCCATTCAGAGCTTTAAAAACAAACATGAAAACTTAAAAAGAATTGCGACCTGGAAGCCGATGAGGAGTGAGAAGGACCGGGCTGATGTGCTCCCGTCTGTTAAAAGATGTGCTGCAATATTTTTTTAACAAAGTGCAGGCAGCTGATGAGAGACTTGGGGGGGACGCCAAAATAAAACAAACTTGCTCAAACGACCGTGTCCCTTTGTTTGTTAAATTTCAAGTCTCTGTCCCCTCAAGATTTGTCGGTCTCAAAGTCACTCCACCAAAACTTGCCATGTCAGTTATCAGTCCACGAAACATAATGAATTATGTTTTGTTCTTATTTCAAATCAGAATGTTAGATAACAGCCACTCCTCAATGTCCCTAAAGCTGGTTTGCTCTGGTGGATCTGAATATTGCTAACGTAACAGTGGCACTAAAGATTGTTCTTCGCAATAATTGACCAAAGCTGCAGCGTATAGAGGGAGAAACAGGGTCGGGCCAAGAACTGAACCTTGTGGCACCCCACATGAGAGACAAGCTCAGGGGAGGACAGACTAAAGATTGGGAGAAAAACCTGTGGTCCGCTTTGCCTTCGGGGATTTTTGCCCAGACAGTCACCCCCCCTCTGAGATCTTAAACCAGCATTTCAAGGACAATTTGGGAGAAGGTTCCTTGTGACATAAATGTAATCGAGTAGTGAGATTGTTTTTATGAATATTTTTTCGGGAGTTTGGAACCTGTGGATGTTTAGAAAAAGTTTCTCCCCCCCGACACACAGGCAATGCCTCCCATGCCACCATGTTAACGCCCCCCCTGCCCCCACCCATCTCTGTCTCCTCTGTCTGAATTATAACCTTCGCTCACTGGAGGGAGCACAATGTGACAATTGTGATTGTATTTTAATTCTGATGGCCGAGTGAAAAAAGATGGCCTCCGCTGAGAGTGGGCTTGGATTAATGGGCCTTGTCTTGGCCGCTGGCCCCACTTCCTTTCTGATCCGCTTTTACTCCGACGACCCCTCGACCCTCGGGGGTCATTAGAGAGCCCCAGAATGGTCTGGCTGGCCGCCAGCCCATCCCGCACTGCTTGTTTTCCAATCAAATCACTATATTTAACGGGGACACGAGCCCAGGGCCAAGTCCAAACAGACATCTGTTTGAAATTGTTCCTCGCAATTATTTTCACACACAAGTCCCCCCCGACCCCCACCCCCCAGTACGAGCTCCCCTACCCCGCTAACACCCCACCCCCCACCTTCCTCACTCCTCACTTTGGTCTTTTGTTTGTTGTTGTTTGTTTTCAGGCAAACCTCCCCCTCTGGATTGCTAATGGACAGAAACGAGCAGTGTGTGTGTGTGTGTGTGTGTGTGTGTGTGTGTGTGTGTGTGTGTGTGTGTGTGTAGGGGCGGGGGGGTTTAGGGCTGAGGTCTGGCTGCTGAACCGCTGTCACACAGACATGCAGTCCACGGAGAACAGTGGAATCATCACAAAGCATGTTTTTCACCCTGAACAAGGGGGGGGGGGGGGGGGGGGGGGGGGTGCTTTTACATACGGGGGGGGGGGGGGGGGGGGGGGGGGGGGGGGGGGGGTTATGAAGGGGTGGATTTTAAATGTTTCTAAACAAACAGGAAGGAGACATACATTTCATACACACCAGTTAATTGATATAGTCTAAGACAGGTCACACTAACACGGCTGGAAATGGACACCATCCGTTTGTGGGGGTGTGGGGGGGGGGGGGGGGGGGGGGGGGGGGGGGTCAGGTTGGGGGGACTGCCCCTTTGCCCCGCCGATCATCCACACGAGGTGCCGCTTTAGAAGCCCGAAAAGGGAAAAAGTTCCAGAGTGGGGAAATTTCTACAACCCCGGCGCGGCTTTGAGGTGTGGACGGCAAATGTGTTATGATACGTTATTATGTCTATGTATAGATATCTTTGCGCAGGAGTCCATTTTTACATTTCTATGTGCTCCATGTCTTCTTCCGCAATTTTGGTGTATTTGGTGAGTCACAGCGCCCCTGAAGGCCTGGCATATGTACTACATGGTATCAAGCCGAATGTTGAGTCGTGTTCATAGTGACGTTTTGGCTCGTGTGGACGTGGCCTAAGAATGGGCAGGCCATTTCCCAAGAGATCTGATTGGTCAAGAGGCGGAGCTTTTATGACGATTGATCTCACAGGTTAGCCCTGCAGCGTAAGTTACCACAGTGATTTACCCCGGTAAGAAGTGAAACAGCGACGTAGGATGGGCTTCATCCCTGAAGTTACCACCATAGGAGAAAATCAGGCTTCATGGTTCAGGCCTCTGCTCACGGGGCAGAGTGTTACTCAGGAGTGATGGTATTTAAGAGCTGAGCTCTTGCGAGTCGCAGTCATGCTCTGAGTCATCCCCACTCATGTAGCTGGATATTCGACGTGTCATAATGCTTTGCCACCTAAAATGGGATGTTTTGACACTTCGGAGTGCTAAAAGCTGACGTCCCGGCATGGACTTTAACACGGTACCTGAGTGAGTTCTGAGCTCAGAGCCGAGTGGAGACAGGCTCTCTGTCCGTGTTCGGCGCACACGAAAGAATTAGATCTTAAAAGAAGAGATCACCAAGAGCTCGGATAAAGTAGAGATCATGTAGACATAAGTGTGTCTCACACACACACACACGCACACACACAGACATTGCGTCATAGCTGGTCAGTGATTGAAAACATGTCCCCAAGGTGGCGCTGCGACTGACATTGTACATTATCCTGTGGATGCGATGAGGGCTGACTGCGATCTGATTGGTCAAATCACATTCGATAAAGTTTCATGTAAAGTTACAGTATGCGGCACCTCATGTCCATCCACCAGGTGGCGCTCTCACTGTGACTGGATATTGGTCTGTGGAATACATCAGGGTAGCAAATTACTTTTGAAATTCCCAGATATTACTGATCGACTTCCCGGCAAGTTAAAATTCCCAGAAATTACTGATAAAATTCCCAGGAATGTATTATCAAATCGCCAAATGTAGACTGGTTTTTCATGACCTATAAATGTTTTGGGGATTTTTCTTTTGGTTTATTAATAAGGTAAAACCTAAAACAGAATTTGGTAAAGGTTTATAGGTAAACAGAAAATACTTTGTCATAACAAAAAAAACCAACAACTAAATATACAAAGTGTATAAAACTATAACTGCAGAACAAATTAGAACAACATATCATTTCAAGTAGTGTTCAGGATGGAGCCGCATGCATGCATAGAGGAGCACAGCTGAAACTAAATATCGGTCTCACTGCACTGGTATCGTTCGATATCGATACCAACGTCGGTATCAATATTATCGATATTTAGATCGACTCGCCCACCAGTACTGTGAATGAACTTTAGCAGATGGACGTGTTCAGGGCAGGACTGTGATGAAAACATGTCAAGTTTCAGTTTTACAACACAAGAAATAGAAACGAATAGATGCCCGACCGAAACACAGACTTCATACACCATTCAGAAACGTTTTACTGCTCCTCATGAACCGAGTACCTACTCACTGGCCCTAAGTAGCTGAAATCCTTACTCTAAAGGAAGCAGTATCCGTTTCCTGCCTCCATCCCTGTAGGGAAAACCAGGTGAATATATGATACGTTTAAGATGCTCCAGCTTCATGCTAAATACAAACCACCAGGTGGGACTTTGAGGAAATTGACCTCTGCATGCCAGGCTTGGTTTCATTAAAACACCTTATGGCACCAACGGTCTCCTTGATTTACGAAGGAATGACGATTATCTCTGTGCTGTTTTCTTTTAAAAAAATGTACCAGGCCTTTGTGATGAAAGAAAAACGAACACGTTTGAAAATCTGTCTGCGAGGCTTGAAGGCCAAAGGGCTCCAGTCGCTCCAGTCCTCTGCTACTCTGCTCTGCTGACGGCTTTTCCAAGACATAATTAAGAGTCCTGTGTGAAAATACCAGTCCAACAAGTCAGCAGTTACAGGTCAAGAGTTCATGTTCAGGGTGGTGAACTAATGGGCCAACACCTATTAGTGGTTCAATGATAGGGTTTGTGCTGTGTTTGGGAGGTGCCGGGGTCAGAGTGGCCTGGACAGCATGTCAGCTGGCCAAACTGGAGGAACTTCACCCAAAAAAAAAGAAAAAAAAAAAAACTTGACGGCTATGGCCAAAGTTCTAAAGCAAGACTTCAAAGTGGGAGAGCTGTGTGTGGGAGCCACGAGTCGCCCACTCGTGCTTTCACAGAGCTGGTTACAACAGGAAGAGTAAAAGTCCAGCAAGCATAAAGAGTAGCTGGAAACAGAGCTGAGCTAAGAGGAGCCCCCCCCCGGGTCTCCCACATGAGTCTTTAATGAAAAGATCTTCCTCACTTCAATCGAATGATGCATTCCTCAGCAGCCAGCTCAGAGCATCTGACCCCCGGCTCGCCTGGCAATAGAGGATAACCTAGGAGGGGGGTCACGATCAGGGGTCACGGACTAACCCTGGACTCTTAAGACCCCCGAGGAAGACCACAATGCTGGCCTTCATCACACACATCCCCGAGGCCGATCACAATTCCTGCACTTCCAGAGTTTAGGAGGGGCACGCTCTGCCCCCGGGGCCGGCGTGGGCTGGATGAGCCCGGAGCTTCTGGGGAGCAGGAGCTGCTGGCGAGGGTCACGTTCCTCTGATCTGAGGCTCAGAGCAGGAAACCTTTAATGAGGAACTGAGCGCCGCCACCAGAGAAAGGCCTTCCAGTTGCTTTATTATGATGACCTGGCCTTAGAGGTCAGAGAGCAAGATGTGACACACTCCAGTGCCTCTTCAGATGTGCACAGGTTCAATTCTACTTTATTTATGAAGAGCCAGAGAGAGAGAGAGAGAGAGAGAGAGAGGGAGAGAGAGACACAGAGAGAGAGAGGGAGAGAGAGAGAGAGAGAGAGAGAGAGAGAGAGAGTGTCCTGGATATTAAAACACTTTAAAAGGTTTTACTCTGAGTTTAGAAGCTTGACAGCCTCATTCAGACTGTTTCTGGTTTAAAACACACATGTTGAAACAGGACGACCCTCCGACTCCCCCTGCGCTGTGTGTGCCCTCCATCCTCTTCATCCTTCCTCATGGCGTGCCCTCCATCCTCTTCATCCTTCCTCATGGCGTGCCCTCCATCCTCTTCATCCTTCCTCATGGCGTGCCCTCCATCCTCTTCATCACTCCTCATGGCGTGCCCTGCATCCTCTTCACCCTTCCTCATGGCGTGCCCTCCATCCTCTTCATCCCTCCTCATGGCGTGCCCTCCATCCTCTTCATCCCTCCTCATGGCGTATGCTTTTGTCTAATCATCCCTTTCTGCCTCGCCAGGCTCTGGGTCTGCTCTCTGCCGAGGCTCCTTACCCCGGGGCTATTTTTCTCCCTTCCTCTCTCTAAGAGAATAAGGAATTCCAGTGGCAAAAGCAATCAGAGTGCTCCTCTTCTCAGTGGTCCCCAGCTGAATTGCTTGTCAAATTAAAAGTGATTTCTTCTCTTTCTTTTAGCATCTGTTCCTGTGAACACCCCCCCCCCCCCCCACCACCACCCTCCATCAGTCCCTGATGTCTTGTCTGTTCTTCTGCTGCCCACCTCTGACTAGCTTGACTTTTCCCCTCCTTCCCTATCATCTCTTCTTCTTTCCTTCTTTGTGTTTGCCCAGTTCTTCAGGCTATCAATTTTTGATAGAACGCTTGATAGAAACTGCTCTGTCGGCGCTTTGCGTCCATACAGTGGCCGTCCTCTCTCACTTGCTCACACTGACTTCCTTTCTTCACTGCCTCTCCTGTGCCTGAATCATTCACTTAAATAAAATATTGATTATCAGAGGAGCTCCACAATAAAATGCTGGTTGGTGCTAACGTGAGCATCACTTCCAAAATATCAATACTTCTGATTCTATGTTTCGGTTTTTGGATTGATTCTCATGTAAGAATGAGGCGCCTCATTCATTTTCCTCCATTTGAATATTGGATCATAGGAGCCGCATTCAGAATCTGCTGTGTCTGTGTGAGCTGGACTGGCTCCGCCCACACATGCCCATCTTGGGAAGAGGAGGAAGTACTTCCTCTCGTGGTGCCATGTGCCAGAGCAGAGCTGCCTGACTATGTGAGGAGTCAAAGGGAGGGCCTACCTTGATTGGGATTGGCTAAACCCCCGATGACACTATATAGGGTTTGATTTCTGATTGGCTGGTTGGAGCAACACACTTTTTAAAAACTGAAACAAGCCGGGGAGAGAGAGGACAGACTTTCTTTACTTCTGGGGCGTCAGTCCAGGTATGGGGACGATCATTACTGTTGGAAAACTATTAGAAAATAAATTTGACATAATATGACCCCCTTGAAATGATCTTGTATGCCATCACATACTTGTGGTGAAACTGCAGTGCACCACATCAACAAAGTAAACACAGTTTTTGGTCTGACTGGTTGTATTGAATGAATCATTAGAACTGGTTATTTTCACACTGCGAATATTTGAGCCACTGTGTTGTGGATGCAGTGGAGTTAATAATCACACACACACACACACACACACACACACACACACACACACACACACACACACACACACACACACACACACACACACACACACACACACACACACACACACACACACACACACACACACACACACACACACACACACGTGACCACAGACCATGAGGCTTCAAAGATGACCCAACAGAGATTTTTATACCGAAAAAAATGATAGTTTATTTGAAATGTACAAAAATTATGTACACAAACACACACATGCAGACCCCCACCCCCCCACCCCCCCAACACACACACACACACCAAGCATAGTAAGAGTGGATGGTAGCAGACACACAGACATTTAGAAAGGCAACAAACATAATAAAACTGAGGAAGTTGCAGACTTGGTTTGTCCAATCCCGTCCAAAACAGGATTTCGTTTTCTGAGTCTGTGCGTCCCTTCCCGGACCCTGCAGTTCATCCGGAGCCCAGGGGAGATATGGGATGCAGCGAGGGAGGATATATGAATGTGATAATTAGGGCTCGATCTCTGCCGAGAACACACAGAGGTACTTGTATATTCTTTCAGAGAATGCTCCTCAACAGACACACGGGGGTTTGTATGACTGGAAGGATGAACAACAGAGGCATATCCTTGTCCTTTTCAATCATTTACCCTTGTGAGATGGGGCCACGGAGAGTTAGCGTCTCTGATCCAATGGGCAAAGCAGGAAATCAGATTTTTTTCTCTCCTTCCCCAAAAGCTCAGACCACGATCAACGAGGCACATAATATCTGTGAATCTAAACGCTGTACACCCACGGGCTGCCAAATGCCTAATTTTGAGAACGGCAGATTTCCTATTAATTGGAATAATTGCTTATAATTGTATGAAACTTTCATGAAAACCTTGCATATTCACTAAATTTAAAAAGCCTTTCCTGAATGGGTGCATGTAAAACACAGATTACGACAGTATAACTCCTTTCTCTTATTTCCTGTGTTGTGACATACCTGCACTAGGTGCAAATCTAAAGGATTAATGTTTACAGTAGACATGCGTACATTTTTTCATGCATAGTTTGTGGCTTGGGTTATTCCCCTTAAGGACTTAAGGAGAAGAGTTTCATGTTAAATGCAGGAGTAAAGACATGCAGTGGAGAAGTAGTTGCTAAATTGAGACTGCTCTCACGTTGGTTTTAAATTGAAATGTGGTTTCTATCCCACGGGGATTTTCAAACAGAAAGGAATAGAAAACAGAAAGAGATCAAAGATCGTATGCCCGGATTTGCTGTAAAATCATGGATTATTTACTGTAATTGTGGTTGCTGCTTACAGTTATTCGTCTTTCTTAACATTTGTGTACATTTTGTGTGTATGTACAGTAAAAGACGTTGTCCACGGCAGCACAACAGGTTGTATTAGGATTTAACAGGTATATAATCCCTTGTACTTTTCATCACTGCAGGTTTTGGCCTACAGGAACGTGGCAACACAACTCAGATACTGACTTCTTTTTTTTTTTTTTTACTTTGTGCACATACACAAGAGCATGTCTGCATGGATACAAGCACATGTGGTTCTTAAAATGATCAGCTTTGAGACACGGGAAACCCTTTTTTTTAAACAATGTATTTACTTTACAACTTTACACACAGATTTTGAGCTGTTAAACCAATAAAATAACTCAAGCTTTTAAAAGTTTGCTTTCAGAGTTTACCAAAAATCCCTTCTTCTCAAAAGGTCACAAGCTTTCATAAGAGCAAAGGTCAACATGTGTCTAAAGTGTTCTATTGCTCAAAATGAAAGTTATTGTTATGAAAATAAAAATTAACAGGTTTTATTTATTTATTTATTTTAATTAGGTGAAAGTGATCATTTGCAAATGAGCCTTCAACAGACCTATTTTAAGGCTCACAAGCCATGGCATATTTTAGAGTGAGTACCATTCAGTATAATCTACATATATAATGGTTTTCATGAGGAAAATAATCCGATAAATACATGTCATATCCATTCCCTGGTCAACTTGATGTCCACAGCAAGGCACTATGTGAACTGCTATCAGTGCACCGCTTTGTAAAAGGCCTATTACAAATACTGAATGGCAATAATGAATTTACATACCCTGGGTTATCATATATTGGTAGCTAAAAAGTATGGCTTTTTAACAAATGTTGATAGAAAATGGTCCTTAAACCTAAGCTATATTTCTATTGTCTTTTGTAACATATAATGATTCGAAGGAAATATATTACAAAATCACCATGGACAATGAGGAAAAAGTACATGAAATAGTCAGTTTTGCATTTTACAATCAGTGCTTTCTTGTGTCGCCCATTTATTCCTGATGGACGTGGCAAGAATGGAGGGACGATGAGGTGTTCAGTTGCTCTCAGCTCAACATGTTGAGGAATTTGCTTTCCTCAGCCAAGGCTGTGAGCATGGAGTTCATGTCACCGATGGCCATGTTGCCAATCCCTGCCGGTACGGACGCAAGGGTGACGGAGTTGCGGGGTGTGGTGAGACGCGAGGAACTCTGGGAGAGGCTCTGTAGAAGACCAGGACTTAGGGTGCCGGACATCAGACTGGAGTGGTCTCCATCATCCAGCATGGTGTCAAAGTCAATCTGGACTTGTTCTGCACCCGCTGCCCCTCCAGTGGAGGAGTCCACTGTGCTGCTGGAGACCTGGTTCACTCCTGGTGAGGCCAGGTTAGCTGTTCCAGAGTTGTTGGTGGCGGGAGCCTGGCTGGTACGAGGCGACATGGGTTCATCAAAGTTGACAGAAGAAGGCTCCAACGTATGAATCTGATCTGTGTAGAACACAGAGGAGTTCTGATTTGCGGAGTTGCTGTTGTGGGCCACTGCCCCATTGGGTCTCTTTGGGCTTGCTTCAGATGTGTCATTGCCAAGGCTGGGGTTCACGTCTGACAGTTTGGGTACTCGGCTCTGCTGTGACATGCCAGTGTGTTGTCTGGCATTGGACTTGGGCTCCGGGGGAGGCCTGGGTTGTAACATTCCTCTGCCTCCAATTGGAATATTGTGCTGCTGCTGAGAGAGAACATTGTAATTTTGCTGCTGATCCAATTGGCTCACATGAGGAAACCCATCAACCTGTGTCCTTGCTCTATAACTTTGCAATTCTGCATCAGCCATATTGTTGCGGGTGGGTCTCATGCTCGTGCTCCCAGACATAGAATTTGGGACGACCTCTTGGCCAAATCCTTGCTGAGGACTCATTTGCTCACTAAAGGTCATGCTGTTGCACTGCTTTTGAAGCTGGTGCTGCTGAAGGGAGATATTTGTTCGGCTGTTGTGGTTTGCATAGCACTGTATAGAAATGTTCTGACTCATAGCCCCAATCTGCTGGTTGTTGCTTGGGCCCTGGTCCTGTGCCGGAAAAGACCCAAAGTTGTGCCTCTGAGGAACAACAGCAAGGTTCCCTCGAAGAGGATGGTGCTGCTGTTTGGAGAGCTTGGCTGTGGAGTCCACTGTCCCTGAGCTCACCTCATTCCATTGCACTGGCATGTTATTCTTGCTAATGCTGTCCGGTGGTGCTGGGAAAGGCTGCTGGGAGCCACTCGGCTGCATATCCTGCCCTGACTGGCCCATGGTGGCGTCTACCATTGCCATCCTCCTGTGCATGTGGAAAGATACCGGAGGGGCCATGGCTGGATGGTAGCCCTGAGTCTGATTGTTGGAAATATAGTCAACCTGCCCTACGTTGGGACCCGAGGAGCCAGAATTCTGTGACCTGAGGTACTGTACCATGTCATCTGGAAGCACTATATCATCCTCCCCACTTGGCTCCCCCACACCCATCATTCCATCCACTGCCATGTTCTCCATGGCAACATTCTCAGAAATACTAGGTGGTCTGGGGGCAAATGGGTAGCGTTGTAAGCTTCCATCAGAGCGAGTGTAGCCCTGTTTAGCCAGCATGTGATGGCGGTCTGCCGCTGAAGGAGCATTCATTGGGTTCATGCTGCTCATGCTGTTATATCGCTGAACCCTTGAAAAGGATAGAGGGTCCAATGAGGGACGGCGCACCGGATCACTGGCACGGCGAGGAAGGCTGGTGGGTACCTCATGGGGCATCATGCTTTGCGTGCCATAGACAGTATCACTGCACCGCCTTGGCACACCTCCTAGTGGCTGCTGATGGAACTGGTGCAATAAGCCCTCCTGGGAGTCACTGTAAAGCGCCATGCGTGTCCTCAAGCTCATTCTGTCCATGTTAGGGAGTGGAGTCGGCGGAGCGCCCCCTATGGCAGCAGCGTACTTTGCCTTGAGCCGATAATGCTGAGCCGGTGTCAGACTGAGAATACTTGGAAGACCTCCTCCTCCACCGACACCACCGCCTCCACAATGGCTGGCCTCACTGGAGCGACGAGACAGATCCGTGGAGATCGGGTCATAGGAGTCCGCTGAGCTGATGTTGTTGTGGCGGTTGGTACCAAACTGCGATGCCTCACTGGAGCGGCGGCTGGAGTAGCAGGGTGAAATGCCCGAGGAGCGTCGACTCAATGTGTAGGCGGAGCTCATGGTGCTGGTGGTGCTGTCGCGTCGCTCATTCAGCTGGTTCAGCAGCGTCACGTCACATGAGGACAGATCTATGCGCTGGCCGGGGTACGTACCACCCATGTTAGCATTCTCTAGCAGGGAACCTGGGAGACAAAAGCAACATGACGGCATCAATAGATGAGACATTTTTCTAATGATTAAAAGCAAAACATTCTGAATATGGAAATCTTTTGTTTGACCACTTATACATTGTGCCTTCGTCATGGCGTCAGAACACTCTAAACATCTTCCTTAACCTGATGCACCTACCGACTGCAGGTATGGGCGGCAGCTTCATGCTGTTGCGTTGGCCCTGCGGTGGCTGCGGTGCAGAGTTACCCCACAGGCAGGAGTCCCTCACTGTCTTCAGCCTTTCCTTTTTGATGTTTTCAATCTTGATGGTAACGGCGCCACCGTGACCTGCAGCTTTCCTCAACTGAAGCCCCACCCCGGCGTGATGCCCCCCGGTGGGAACAGTGGAGTCCACCATGGGGCACTCGTCCTGCGTGCTGAGGTCCCCAAAGCTGCCCCCACTGTGCATGGCCATTTCTACCCCACTGTCGTTGTTGTTGGCACTGAGGGGCGACGGCTCGCTGCTGCATGACGAGTGGCCGCCAGGACTGGACTGATACGTCTGGAGGAGGACAGCAGAAATCAAGTTGGATTAAAAGAGAAGTCCGTCAATTGTATTCTGCAAAACACATACTTTAATGAGTAGATGAGAAGCTGAATCGAAACAAATATAAAACAACATTTCAAATTATAAATCATCACAAAACATGGAAGTCGAATCAGTGTGTTGCAGAACTCTTTCATATTAAATAAACTCCACAGTTAAAAAATTCTGATTGTGGTGTTGTTTTGTAAAAACTAATGTAGGCCTACAGTTCTATAATGTCATTAATTAATTAGGAGTATGATTTATTTAAGGGAAAAGAGTAGATAATTGATCGGTTCTGTCAGCAACAATTCCGTGGTGACTGTATTTCTCGCTGACCCAAAGAAAAGATCTCAGCTTGATGCTTGCACTATTTGTGCAGCATCCATGCTACAGTCCCGGGCTCTGAATATTAATTTCACAGTTACAAGACACAGATCAGTGGTTAGGCTTTCTGTCACAGTGACTTTTTGGACGTAGAGTGTGCATGAACACTCCTTAAGTTTTACAGATATTCCAGTTTCCTGCATGAATTCATGCCTCTAAGCCTCAAGCAGAAACACACAATGTGGCGAACCTGTTAGCCCTCCAAGTTCTAGATTTTATGTCTCTATGGAACATGGTCATTAAGGATTCATAGTGCTGCTGGAAAAAAAGAAAGTGAGCACTGGATTCAAGATCTCATGAACCTCTCATTCAGACAAATAATTGGGATTAACTTTAAACTGTTTGTGTGTCGAGATTCGCTCCAGCTTCAGTGTTTGATTAGAATTTCTCTCTGAGCTCATTTCACAGGATCTCAGTTGGACGACGGTCTGGGCTCTCTGACTTAGAGCCCGTTTACCTGGGAACGACATCGAGTGAAAACATTAAACTTTCATTGTGTTTTGGGAGCAAGTCTTTTGGAAACGGTTCCCGAGGCAGAGCTTTTTGAAAAAGATAGGGGATGATCTGTCACTGAGAACGTTTTTGTATTCTTGTAAATCACATTGTGTTTTACATGAATCTGTTAAACTACTCCCTGTACTTCGTTGACATGAAACACATGAGCGATACTCCATATTCACGGCGGCAAGAGCTCTAAATCTAGTGTGTGGTATTTTTCTTGTTGATGCAAGCATGAGTACATTCTATTGTATGCTTTCTGCTTGTTTTGTTTTTAATGCATGGGAACATTTATTAGATCAGGCAACGTGTACAGACAAGTTTCAACAGTTCACAAAATGAAGATGTTAATCTTGTAATGTTTACAAAAAAAAACCAACAACATAGTGCTGAAAGGTCGAACTCGATTTACACCCGACTGAAACGTGGTTTCATTGTTTTGAATTTGAGGTTGGCTCACTGGGCACTCTTTCAAGAGTTCACCTTTTCAACACATTAAATGCATTGAGATTGTTTGTTTTGTATTGGGAGGACATTCGCATGTGTCTATATTCGTCATTTCGATTCATGCAGAAAACATGCAACAGTATGTTGATATCTTACAAATAGCAAAGCATATGAACACAGATCAACATAACACGTTGCGGTCGTGCAAGAATGCAGGTGACGTAACTCGAGACCGCGTGCTCACCTCAGGGAAGTCTGTCCAATAGCAAGGTTTAGGGGAAAGAAAGAAGCAAGGTCAAGCGGCAACCAAAGAGTGAGTTAGAAAGGACGCAGGCACTAGGAGGAAACATCACTTCAGCTCGTGTTAGTAAAGTGGGAAACCGTCTTTTACTGTTCTTGTAAAAAGGGAAAACGCCATGCGGATACCAGCATCGGCGCTCAGTGTGATCGGTACCCACCACAGAGTTCTCGGTCTTGATAGACTTGACTTGCAGGCAGTCCTCCACTCCTCGAGAAGTGCTATTGGCCTCGATCTTGCCGTCCACGCCTCTCGTACCGTGCTTGGCGTTCACCTCGTTCTCCCCGTTGCCTTTGGGCGGCTGCTGCCTCGGCGGAGCGTCGCCCCGCTGTTTCTTGGTGACGTGGGCTTCCGGTCCGTGGACCGTCTTGACGTGCTTCCTGAGAGAGCTCGGGTCCGTGTAGCGTTTGGTACAACCCGGGATTTTGCACACGTACGGTTTCTGTCGAGATCGATTGAAAGAATTCTCATATCGGAGGAGAGGGGTTCTCACTCGCTCGCATGCAGGCCTACAAAAACTACAAACGATCCATGAGCAGCTTCAGTGCCACAACTAATGTGTGTCTGTGGTGAATAAAGTGGACGAGGTACGACTCCACATCACTCACAGCAACATGCCTTTGTCTCAGGAACTGTTAGTTGTCATATTTACAGATAAATAGATATTTATACTTTACAATGAAAAGCTTACTTTGCTGGTCCCCCAACCAGCAAAGTAACTAAAACATTTAAAAATACGTATGTACAGAGAAATAGCTACTAAATAAAATTTACAAAAATAATAAAGAAATAAAATACTGTAATCAGGCTGTAGTTAAAGTCTAATGTGATAGAATAAATGTATCTGTATTTATTTGTCATATTTTAAAATAATATCCTTCCATAATCCTGATTATACTTTATTATATTCATTGTATATTATGCTTTATTATATTATTTTAAAAAAATGCATGTGTAATCTATTTATACCTTATCAACAGATGATTAGTCTTCATAGTGCTATATTATAGTGGAGAAGGGGTGGGATTTAATAAGTTGTACTTATTTCCACTCCTTTTCAGACATGCAACCTGACTATATTTCTGCTGTACTTATTTACTTTGATTGGTGAATTAACTTTGGTTGATTGGTGTGAACTGTTGATTTTCATATTTCAATCTGAGCATGTTCGAAATAAAAAAGTTAAATAAAATGAAACAGTGCCCCCCACAGATCCTAGATGAGTGATGAGTGTGGATATAAGTATTAACACCGTAATGCCTTTTTTATGTTTATGTTTGCTGTGTATGCATCTGGAGCTGACCCGGCCCGTCTGTCACATTTGAAAAGTCAAGTGTGGTCCCTGAGCCAAAACGTTTGCCCGCCTCTGAGCCGGAACGGCGATGCTGGTTGCTCAAACGACATCTGCAGCATGTGAGTTGTGGTGAACATACCTCGTTGGAGTGTGTCCGGTTCTGATGCTTTGCCCTGTCTGAGGCGTTTGAGAAAGCCTTGTTGCAGCCTTCATGCTCACAGACGTAGGGTTTCTCCCCAGTGTGCGACCTGAGGTGGGTCTTGAGGTTCTCCAGGCGAGAGTACGCTTTGGAGCAGCCCTCAAACTGTGGAGAGATGGCCCAGAGAGAGTGAGTGAGACTGACTGAGAGTGATGGCAATGACAGAAAAGCTGTGTGTTTCAGTTTTTAAATGTAATCTGCTCCTGGACCTCTGCCCACCTACTGCGGCGTGCCACACAAAGGCAAAGCCCCACGACAGTTTGGGGGGGAAAGAAAAAGCACTTTTATGTGAAAATATCTAAACTAAGTGTGAGGTGTGGTGGAGCTCTTTGTCTGGTGTGCTTTGTTGAGACAAAAAGAAGTCTGTGTTTAGCCTTTGTATTCGCTTGTACTGTACAAGCTATAATTTGGGATTCCTTCTGAGAAGTCATTGTGAGCATAATTGGCTTTGAAATTGAAAGAGAATCAAATTAGAGCGGCTCCGAGATGAGATGAAAAAGCAAAAGATTCTCCCTTATCACACAAGACTAAAGGGGAGTTATCGTGTTATGAGAAGATGCTTGTGGGATTTGTGCGCGGAATCTGCGGCTATGCTCTAATAAGGATCCACGGCCCCCTGCCTGTCTGCAGATTTTAATTACACACCCACGCTGTCAATCAGCTTTTTCAACCTTCACAAGTCATCTGTTTTAATGCATTCACAAGAGCCAGTGAGGGAGCTTTGAAGCAGCCCAGCAAACAGGCTCGCAAGTTGATGCAAACGAAGGCTTCAGTGAAGCATCCATGACTTATCAACATGGAAGACATCACTAGTGGTGAGTACAAAGAAATCCCCACAAACTATTTATAAGTCTGTTTTTTGCTTTTGGTAAAAAAGGGGATAGCTTGATGGGTTGAAACGCTCTCGCTGCCAATGTGGCCAAATAACATGGCGCTTATTTGACTTTGGGCATGAAACTGGGGACGCATTCTAATTCTAAACTCACACCGCACAAGCATTTTCCCTTTTCTTTCAATCTGAACCTCATGTTTCACATGACGTCGTTGCAAATATTGTATCAAAATAGAGAAAAAAAAAACTTGTTTGTTCTAAAGTGATGCTCAGTCTATAGTTATTCATTAGAAGTGTTCTCCCTTTCACACTCATACTTTTACTTTATAACATGTTTTATAGCTTTTTATTTGTTGTCATTACATTAAAGGTGACATATCATACAAAACTGACTTTCTAATGGTTTCCAACAGTAATAATCGTCCCCATACCTGGAATGACGCCTAAGAAGTGAAGAAAGTCTGTCCTCTCTCTCCCTGGCTTGTTTCAGTTTTTAAAAAGTGTGTTGCTCCAACCAGCCAATCAGAAATCAAACCCTGTATAGTGTCATCGGGGGTTTAGCCAATCACAATCAAGGTAGGCCCTCCCTTTGACTCCTCCCACAATTAGGCAGCTCTGCTCTGGCACATGGCACCACGAGAGGAAGTACTTCCTCCTGATCCCAAGATGGGCATGTGTGGGCGGAGCCAGTTCAGCTCACACAGACACAGCAGATTCTGAATGTAGCTCCTATGATCCAATATTCAAATGGAGGAAAATCAAGGGAAAGCTGGATTTGGGGCAATGAACCTTGAATACAATGTTCTTTTGACCAATGAGATCATGTGAAAGTGTTTAAAAGCTGTATAATATGACCCCTTTAATAAATATATCATAATCAGTTAAATGTAGTAGTAAGAGAATGTTAATGTTTTATCCTCCCATTGCTTCTACACTGCATCAAAAAATATATTCATGGCAAATTATTATGTTTCTCACCGTGCATTTATGGGGTTTCTCCCCGGTGTGCCGCCTCATGTGGACCACCAGCATGTACTGGGCCTTGAAGGGCTTCTGCTCCCGGGAACACTCCTCCCAACGGCACACAAACTCCTTCTTCTCGCCGTGGATGTGGTCGTTGTTGATGTGCTGCGGAGAGAAAATCATCTGGGTGAACATGTACCGTTTATCCCAGACGGAAAAACCCGCAGACAGGATACCGAGCGTTTGGGACACTAAATACAAGTCAGCAGATTTGAGTCTTTTCTTTCCCACTGGAACATCCTCTGTGTTTCACCCATTCACGTCCACGCCGTCACTCAATGTGTCAGCCGACGGCGTCATCCATTACGGCTGACAGTTATTGCGTCTCCGTCAGTGAGACACAACCTGTAAAACCACCGTCCGTGTTTGTTCAGGCCGGGTGTGTGTTCGTGTGAACATCTCTCCGCAGGAGGAGCTTCCTCTGATCCGGGTAAAAAGTGAGCAGGAAGAGGATTTAGCGACCTCCGTCTCAATGCGTCAGGATGTCAGCAAGAAATGTGCAACGTTTCCTGTGTGATGCTTAAAACCTGCATCTGAGTTTTACGATGACTTCAAGTTTCTGCATGTTTGTCAAAATAAAATTAAAGAGTTTGTAGATTTGACCTGCTGGAGAAAGAAATACTTAGAATATTACATAATCCATCATGTATCATCGTGTATATTTATGTCTTACTGCATGTAACGTGCGTTTGAAATAACTGATGAAAAAAATTAAATGCATCAATTAACTAAGTCTTCTTGCGATTTACTGGCGTATTTTTCTCCCTTCCAACAATAAAAATAAAGAATGTCCACTATTTGTATTGACCTGAAATTACTTCATTACACTTAAAAGTGCAATACATATGTCGGATCATTTTATGCTCAACGATCCCAAAATATAAAAGAGATTTAGACCAAAACAAAAATATAAAAAGCTCAGGTGATCAGTCACAACACAAGTCATTAAAGTTCCAGTTCCTGCACACACACACACACACACACACACACACACACACACACACACACACACACACACACACACACACTTGTCAACAGACACACCACATGCAAATATTCACACACTCGTAGGAACCACTTCATTTCCTGAGGACATCCCAGCCCACAACGCTCCACAAGGTGGTCACGTCGTCACCAGCGAGAAAGCTCTGCGGTCGGCGATTCTGCTGAGATCTATTTTGAGGGGAGGAGGAGGGATGGAAAGTGTGTGACCCGAGAACAGGTCTCTATTTTCAGGTTCCTCGCAGCTGTGAGTCGACAATTATGGGCCTTTTAAAGTGGGATCACTTTGGTCAAGCAGAAGCCAGGAGAAACCCACAGGTGTGTGTGTGCGTGTGCGTACGCGTGCGTGCGTGCGTATGTGTGTGTGCATGTGAGTGAGCGTGCTCACATTTAGGTAGTTGACTGATATGAATCGGTTCACACACTCACATTAAAGAGACAGAAATGTAATCGATAATAGAAAACTCTTCATGCTTAAGGTTGAGTTAATATCACTGAGGTTGTTTAGTCGTCAGTATTACTTCTATTTACAGAAATGTAGTTTATTTAAACATCATCAGATTCAGTTTAGTATATGTTATTATCAAGGTCTGGATGTCTAGGATCCCAAGGAAGCGATTTCAATCTTTTATTAGAGGGCCCAGTTTTCCACAGACAACGAAGGAAATAGTAGAAAAAAAAAAAAAAAAAGACAATGCAAGTTCATGTGTGTCTGTTTGACTGGGAGTGAAAACCATGTGTGTAACTGTAGAAGTACTCAGGGATATGTGGGGAATTGTTGAAGACAAAAACAAAACTTCTCAGGTTGAATTCTGAGAGTTTATAGAAGCAGAAACCTGAAGAAATCCCCACGGCCGTCCTGTGAGACTTCAGGAATGTGTTGGCTTCACGTTATCCATCAAATCACCTTGGAACCAACTCTGCTCGCCGCTTGCTGATGTCGGCAGTGACACGGCGCCGGTCCCGACCCGTCTTTGGAACACACACCTGCCCCTCTTACCTCGTCCCCCCGCCGCGACATGACTGACAGCCCGTCAGGAAGCGGAGAGCGAAAAGAGAAGTTGGCTCCAAAAAGGCAACATGACGATGGATTTATGGCCGGCCCTTTGGGCTTCAGGGCTTGGGAGTGAGATGTTAGAGGTGAAGGGTCACGAAGCCCTGACAGGTTTGTTGGGGAGGGGGTGGGGCGCGAGGTCACAGCTGCAGAGCCAGGGCTTAAATTTGGCGAGAGCCGGACGGCTCATTAACGTTGGACATACCGACCAAACAAGAAAGGATCAGTCAGTGGACGGCTCTCAGGCCGGACTCGCTCAGCGTTGGCTTCATGAACGGTGGCTTGACTTTTTACACACTGAAGATCTGATGGATTGACCACAATGAAACAAACTAAAGATTTATTCACGCTGAATGTACGTATGTAAACGGATGCATGTGCTCCATTTTGGATTCAATCTACCAGAGGACGCTGCTCATACATCAACACGGTGGACTTATATCAAGAAGAAGAGTAGTACAGCACTTCTTATCTCAACACTGCCCCCCCATGGCTGCTGGTGTCACTGCCCCAAAAGCTCCTATCTGTAGGCGACATATCTAATGCTGATCATGAGCCTTAAACACGCAGACAAGCCACTCCACAGAGTACTGTGGAGCTGAACGTAAGATTGACACAGTAGATGACCTCTGAATGTCGAATCGAGGTCTCACTCAGCACTCACATGAACGAGCTGGTCCTGGGTGTCGTACTCCTTGGAACAGCCCTCCCAGTGGCAGTTGGTCTCATATATGGCCTCGGGCTCCTGTTTGCACTCATCTTTATCCAAATCCTCACTCAGGTCCAAGATCCCACCGCCGTGATCCTTGGGTGAATGAAAAATACAGCAGTTTGTCAGAGACTCGCAGGCCGTACAGATATCGGAATTCCTTAAAGAGAAAATATGCAAACAAAGATCTTTCACCCAATGCTGTGGTCAATAAGAGCAGAAAGCCTGATGTGCTGTTTTGCATTTTATCTTATCTACTTCCTGATTATAGACAGAGTGGGAGATGTTTGCTCTCGCTCCAAGACAACACCTCTCGCCTCTGATTAACAGTGAGGCTGCTCTAAGTAGCTGATAGAGGGTAAGTTATACTGAAAGAAAGAAAAATATTTAGATGGCAATCGCAGATCCAAACACTGCATCCTCTAAAGGCACAGTGTGCAAGTTAAATTAAATTCTATACAGTATCACAGAGTATCAGATGGCAAGAAAAGTCAGTGAGCTGACTCACTAGTGTTGTTGTGTCACGCCTCTCAGAGCCAGCCAGCGGAACATAAGAAGAGACGTTAACGTTGAAATGTGAAATAGCCTGAGAATCAATCATCTCTCTCCCTGGCTTGATTCAGGTTATAAAAAGTGTGTTACTCCAACCAGCCAATCCGAAATCAAACCCTATATAGTGTCATCGGGGGTTTAGCCAATCACAATCAAGGTGGGCCCTCGACACATGGCACCACGAGAGGAAGTACTTCCTAATCTTTCCAAGATGGGCACGTGTGGGCGGAGCCAGTCCAGCTCACACAGACACAGCAGATTCTGAATGCAGCTCATATGATCCGATATTCAAATGCAGGAAAATCAAGGAAAAGCTGGATTTGGGTCAATAAACTTTGAATACAACTTTTTTGGACCAACGAGACCATGTGACAGTGTTGAAAAGCTGGATGATTTGACTCCTTTAAAAGTGTCCAGGTCAATGTGAAATTAGTGTTTTAGTACTTTGTAACAAAAGAAAAATAACCTATTTGAGGTATTATATATAGATCTCTTATGATTAAACTGGGACGTATGTCACCACTGAACCAGAAGGAACCTGATACCCTTGCTCTGGTGCCTCGTCTGTCCTATGTACAAGGTAATAAGAAGCAACACGCATATTGCAAAAAAAAAAGGTATTATTGTCAATGTGTACATATGGTATCTTTAATGATAGCAGTGGTTGGTTTGGCGGAATTTAGTTTGATTGACTCACCTGAGATGTTGGTGAAATGGGCAGTGGGCCCTCTCCTTCAGTCTTAACCTTTGACCTCTTGGTGGTCAGTGGGTTGACTGTGCTGCTCACTGCTGGATCTCCACCAGAGTTCTGAAAGATAGAAACGGAAGAGCAGAGGTGGTAAGGAAGGTGTGTTCACACATCTTAGTAGGTTTGGCCCATCGGATCCTGATCAACAAGCAGGCGGACTGAGAACAATCGATTCGAAAACCTGGACGTGACAGAGATTCTGAAGCTCCGTCCGTATTGCTGCTGATGCCTCAATGAGTCGTCAGATCACTGAAGTTATGCAGGATGTGTTGCATGTTACACGTTTTGAATCAGATGGTGAAAATGTAGCTGTGAACAATATGAACTTTACTCAAACATGAGCTCAACTGTTCCAAGTCACACGTTGGTGACGTGGTGAATATTACTTCCGGACTGCCTTTTAAACGAGGCCCTGAGCCTAAGTGTTGAATTAATCCCCCCTGACTCCCTCAACAATCACCCGTCCACTCTCTTACTCATTACCGTCCTTCGATTAAAACCACCAGATTCCACTCCAGCTTCCCAGGCCGCAGGGAGTGGCGAAGGGGAACCAGATAACCCAATGTTACTGTGTGATTCTCTTTTTCTTCTTCTCGCTGCTAAGAGACGTGAGAGAACCACAGCCCATAAGTCAGACTGGGACCCGCAGCCCAGACTAAACAGTTTAGACTCCTTTATGATCGCCAAAGCCACAAAGAAATATGAAAGAAGAGGAGTTATTGCCCTTACTAAAGATTGAGGAGGCGGCGGGCTGGTTGTGGTGGTGGGGTGTATATGTGTGCGCGCATGTGCGAGGGGAGTGGGGGGGTGGTCTGGGGGTTGATCCACCAACTGATTCAGAAGACGACTAAGAGAAGGCCTGTTAAAGCTCTAATGGAGAGGAAAAGAAAGGAAAGATATAAATGAGTGTGCTAGAGTGTATAGAGGTTCATTGAAGGGGGTCCAACACTGGTAGAAGACGAGGAAGACGGGGGGTTTGGGGTGGGGTGGAGGGGTGGGGGTGGGGGGGGGGGGGGGGGGGGGGGTTCGTCTAATCCCACCCAGATGCCACAGTGCAGTTGAGCACTTCTGGGGGCCCTCGATGATTCACTCAGTTGGCTGGAAACCAAAAGTGGAAAAAAAAATATGGTTCTGATCACAGTTGGAATAAAACCTGAATGTGTGTGTGTGTGTGTGTGTGTGTGTGTGTGTGTGTGTGTGTGTGTGTGTGTGTGTGTGTGTGTGTGTGTGTGTGTGTGTGTGTGTGTGTGTGTGTGTGCCGGAGTGTATGTGTGTGCAGAGAAGTGCAAATAGGAGTGAATCACAGGAGTGGGGAAGTTTACATGTGGACGTGTGGAGTGGCTGCAGTGTAAACACAGCGCTGATAAAGAGAAGGGGAGACAGTCGGAAGTAAGACAGATGGAAGGTGAAGGAAGAAAGAAAGTCTTGATGACAACCAATTCCTAAAGAGTTGGGATTTGGATTACTGATTTTACAGATCTGATAAAACATACTATATCTCCTTATGGACTTGAACAAAATATAAGACGTTGAAACTTCGATGCGTCAAGCAGATACTCAAGAATTCACAAACATTTGTTAGAGAAGCAACAGAAGGCTGGGAAAGTAATCGCCACAAATAAATAAACAAGAGTGTTTAAAAACTAATAAGTGTCACAAATATCATAAATCTTCAGCTCTGCTGAATCACATCCTCGTGTTTCCCGTTACAGCGTTAACCAGAGCTACACTCTGACCTTAACCCCATAACCCTTTCGTCCAACTTTCGTTTGGCGAAGGTAAATATGTAGACTGACCGATTTGGCTTTATTAGAGCAGAAGTTTGAAATCAGAGAAACGTTCCCACCTGGTTGGCCTCCGAGGTGGAGCTGTTGTGTGTGGACATGGGTGAGGCAGTGAGGGGGTGTTGGCGGGCAGAGAAGGAGGACGGCGACGGTTGCATGAGCGGGGGAGTGTGTCCGAAGGCATTGAGACCCCTCTGCTGGGATAACAGCTGCTGGTAGGCCACTGGGTTGATGGGATGTGGGAAGCTGAAGGTGGGGCTGGGAGAGGGGAGAGAAGTTCAAAATTAAAAGAAATAAAGGTTAAAAAGCTGAAAACATGGCCGGACAAATATTTCACAAGTCTTCACGTTCCAGCAGATTTCTTAAAAATCAGCAATGGAAAATCAGGAGAATAGTATTTTAAGCTGGGTGTTTGCTGCATTTGCACAAAGTGTTTTTCTTTTCTTTTCTTTTTTTTTTAAGCGCTTCCACACTTTTTGCAGCAGTCTCAAATGTGCATGCTCAGTGTCGATGTGACAAAGTGAAAGTGCGTGGACGCTCACCTGATTCCTCCCACTGACAGGTGTCCGTACGAGCTGCTGGCGGCCGAGCTGGAGCGAGAGTTGTTTATGTAGGCCACCAAGGAGTTTGGCGAGGTGCGGATCATCGTCTGCAGGTCAATGCTGGCGTCGGACAGCGGCGAGATGGACAGCGCCCTCTTCCTGCTCAGTCGCGGCGTCAGCCTCGGGCTGGAAAACCGGGAGACTGCGCAAAGAAGGAGAGTTCTTGTCAGCATTTGACGCTCAACTCGTATTTGACTTTAAGGTTGACAATACATTACAAGAACCTTTAATAGTATTTATATATATATATCTATAAAAACACTGAATCCTGAGTTTCTCCCACATTGCATATGACCACGAGCATGAAGGATTGTGTGTGTGAGGAGGTGAATGAGTGAAGATTTGTGTTTCAATAATAAAGTCCACTTCTTAATGTCTAAATGCTTTATACATTATTGGCTGGTTAAGGTGTAATATGACAATATTTTACCCTCAACATCTGCTTTTTAACTCCTCCTGCTTAAACCAGAACAATCAAACCAGTGAAAGTTGTGAGTACGAGCCTGTCAGGGGCCCAGTAGGGTGGATTATGGCTTGTTATTACACAGGATCAGTCCAAACAGGAGCGCTCTCAGAATATGACATTGTGATTCTCCTCTAAACCAATTAACCACAAACCATGGATTTTGACGTTTGACCCGGCGGCCTCACCATCAACCAGCCTGAGGAAGCTGTTCAGTTCAAACTGCCCGACCTCAGCGCTGACCAGTAGTTACCCTGAGCCCTGTTAGATGTGCCGTTCAACCCCCGAGCAATGTAGCAGAGGTCACAGCCATGCTAAGCAACACTCTTATCTCTCTCTCTCTCTCTCTCTCTCTCTCTCTCTCTCTCTCTCTCTCTCTCTCTCTCTCTCTCTCTCTCTCTCTCTCTCTCTCTCTCTCTCTCTCTCTCTCTCTCTCTCTCTCTCTCTCTCCCCTACACTGCTCCCCTATTTAACATTTGCATCCTCTTATGCATAATGAATTGGCTCCAATCACTCTCAGTAATTACCTTGATAGCAATCTCTTTCAGACCGTTGTACTTAGGCAAGTTAAATGGAGGCAATTTGAACAAATTGATTTCAGAATACTATTTAACAACAACGAAAAAAAAGAAAAAGAAAACGGGCGAACAAAGGTCGGGTTTATTCTGCACTGTTGTGAATAAGGAGCATGAAGGAATGACAGGGGTTTGACTGCAGTTTCCCATGAACTTTAAAAGGAGGTTATTTATTTTTCCACACGTGCTGATAGTCCATCAGTCATGCATAGTTGTTTCTTTTAAATCTCCGCGGTATGCGGCTCGTACTCCCACCAGAGGCGGAGACAAATCGGCCGGATCAACAGGTGCCGGTTCCCAGTGCCACACCGGCGTAATTAAGACTTACAGCAGACATCATCAGAGGCGCGAGAGGCAGGAAACTCATAATAGGCCCATCACAGCTCACCTCTGCAGATGCATAGAGACCCGACACGCGCACGCACACACACACACACACACACACACACACACACACACACACACACACACACACACACACACACACACACACACACACACACACACACACACACACACACACACACACACACACACGAAGCATGTCAACCCCACTGCTGTCAATATGTTGCCAATCGCCGACTCTGTGCTGCTTAGAGCTCACAACCCCTGGAGCCAAATGAATCGAGGCACCGCCGTAATCACCGTGCCAGACCTCCAGCCATAAAGCGGGGCCTTGCTTCCAAAGCTATTACGATTGGAGGTGGCGAGTCGTAAAGCAAAGGCATATGCACTCAAGTTAAAAGGCCCGAGGGAACTTCAGATGGCAGACAACAGTAGTTGAAGGGCTGGAGGAGTTTAAAGAAAAGAAAGAAAGAAAAGAGACTGAGGGAGATGATCGAGACGTGTATCAGAGACAACAAATGATTCAGAAGAAGAAGCAGTGCTGCAATCATGAATGAGCAGTTTATTTTGTGTTGCTTCCTGCTCATCGTACAGATGCCAGTTTGTATTTTATTTATTTATTTATTTTTTTAACGACGGGCCAAGCTTGCAGTCGTGCCAGCAGATTTAATAGGAGATATGTGAATTAATTTTCCCCCTTTATAAAGCAGGAAAAAAGAACTCACAACCTGGTGTCTGGGGGGTAGGCTGGCGCCTGCCTCACCCCTCTGGGCACTGCGCCCGCCCCGCCCCCACCCCACCGCCCTCCACCTCAGTCTGCAATCCACCCGCCCCTCCTTGATCTATACGTCGAGCTCAGCTCCAAGACTTAAAAAAAAAAAAACCCTCCAGCTGAAAAAACTTAAAGTTGCAGCAATTTTCAGTCTCCTGAAAGCCGGAGCGCAGACAATCCGCACTTTCCTTCTGCTTTGGGCTCGGTGTTGTTAAAAGTGGATGTCCTTGATGTGAACTAATTTTACCTGGAATGAATTTCTCACACGCACACACACCCCTCTCACCGCTTGGTAAAGGGGTGTTTTATAGGTGGTGGTTGTAATTGAAAGGGTGAACAGGTTCCGGCAGGGAGCGAGAAAACAGATGTTGCACAGGCCGCAGCGACGCAGCAGTGTGTGGTAACATAGCTTGTGTGTGCTGGACGTGTGGACATGTGTGTCTATGTGGGAATCCATCATGGGCTGGTTGCAATTGTGGGATCTGGATTTATATAGAGACGCATAACTACAGGCATGACACTCAGTGTCGAAACTGTAAATCCGAAGCTGAATCTGTTTACAAATCGACGCTTATTTAATGCAATTAAATTTCATTTGTATTGCGCCAAATACAGCAAAGTCATTTCAAGGAACTTTTATTACAGAAATTAAATGCGAAAAAAAAAAGAAAAGACGAGATGCTGCAACTGAAGTACGACAGTACAGTGTCTCAAATACTGTACATTAGCATCTACTCCATGTTAAATGTTGTGATTGTAGGATAAGTTACTCCTTTTGATTTTGTTGTAAAACATCATAGATTGAATCATTTAGATTAGGACCTTTTCAACTGTACCCAACTTTCGTTGGCGAAGGTACTGAATAAAGGCTGATGCTCTTATTAATGCCATTACCTTTACGGGAAAATGGACTCTACTCTACAAATCTGGCTGTTGCCGGTTTCTTAAATAACAGCCTCCAAAATGTTCTGGTTTTTAGCATTTGGCCCCACCATGTAATCTTTGGCCTGGCCGCAGTGACCTTGAGTACAGTGAAGCACGAGCTTCTCTGCTCGGGGCAACCGACTGCCAACTTCAGCATACCAGCCTTGAGCCAGTGCCAGCAGGGCCCCTGGCCCCCACAGCCTCCCCCACCACCCCCCGAGACTCCCTGAGCCAGCCAGAGCAGGGGCATGTTTATTTTCCCTACTAAATCTCACTAATACTAACACTGTGAATTTTATTAGCGAGGGGGGCTCGTGCTGAATCCTCTATGAGCCCCCAGTGTCCAGCCCCAAAGCCGCCGTTGTGTTTGCCAGCGTGTTTATGCACACACTTCCACCCGTGCGCTCATGAACCAACATATAGTTAAGTGTTTGTGTATGCAGTCTGAGGGGACCGGTCCCCTCAACCTACCCCTCTCTCCTCACCACATCAGTACACATATCTGTCTCCCTCGCTCCCTCTGCTGTATCAACACTGAAAATGTCTTTTTCCTCAGGATGGTAGACATTTACTTTGGCAGTTGCTTTTGTCGTGGGAGTTTCAACGTTTTTCCCACAAACCGCTCTGATATTTCACTGCCCACCCAGCCTTACATACCTGCACATTCATATACAAACAGCCCTCTGAAAGCCGCCCAATGTGTACTACCATAATGTGACTGTATTCGCCTTTACACTCAAAGTGGTATACCGATGCTGATGCTAGTCATACTTAAATGCTGGAATTATTATTTTTTTCTCCGGCTTTGGAGACTGTGGAAAGGGGAAAACTGGCTTTACACATACTTGGGTTACTCTCTGGTCTGTCTATTGCAAGAGCAAAATGGTACATGATCCAAACATGCTTTGCACTGTTTAAACTCCAGAGATGCACATTAGCATTTTAATGTAATCTCACTTATGATATATTTTTCCATCTAAATTGACCTCATAGTGGATTCTTTCGTTTGCTTTAACAAAGCTTCTCAAAAATAAATCTTAATGTGTTTTAAAAACTGTTTATTTCTCTCTGGAATTGGGCCACATTTGTAAGGACCAATCAAATTCAGTTATATGGAGCTTTCCTTCAGTTTGGAGATTATACATGTCCTTGCAAATAACAATGCAAAAACACATGTAAAGGTGAGGATAATTGGTGAGTCTAATTTGCTGGTAGGTGTCATGTGGTTGTCTCTATGCCTGGCTGTAGTGGAGTGGTTGACCTTTCCAGGGTGTACCCAGCCCCATTGCTACCTGGGTTCAGGTCCAGTGCCCCATGAAATGGATACAGAGGGATGGATGCTTTGCTTTTATGGAAGTTGGCACCTGCATGTCAGCACTTCCTGTTTGCAATCAATCAAGGACTTTATGTTTTCACTGAGATCATCAACTTCAATGGTTTCATCAAAATCAATTGACAAAATTCCGGGGTAGAACCATCACTAAATGAGTCAAAGACGTGTGAATCTAGGAAATCTTGGAATTGTTTGCTTTTCAACAGTCCCATCAACAAAAAGGGTTGCATATATAACTAGAACTACACTTGGTAGAATGCAAAATTTTCGCCAACGCCACATTTGTTTGTAGAACCAAGCTCAATTTACAGTGTACCAGACAAAATATTGGGGTAATTTTATGGTGATACTATACTATGACACTATGAATGCGTCTGAAGCTTTTGAAATGGAGGCATAAATCAGCCCAGCTGGCACAGAGATCCAGAGACACTTCCTCAGCTGGCTCCCCATGACTTTTATTTGTTGACTTTATCATGGGAGACTTTCATTGTACTCAATGTGAGGCGAAGGCAAGCAAATAAACTTGGAAAAGGATACCATTCAATAAGTGACGTCACTCACGGTATCAAGTTGATCATCTCCACAACGCATGCAAAACCAAAATAGCAATCTAAACGTGTGCGCATGAATTTTAGCATGCATTATGGATTATCTCCGTGAATCCGTCCCTATATTACTGAGCGGTTGAGAAAGAAATAGTTGAAATGGATACTGTGAAAATAATAAGTGTTTTGAGTAAAATGTGATTTCAGCTGGACATTGCAATGTGCAAAAAAACACTAAGTTGTAGAAGCAGTTGCGTGTGTTGCTAACACCTTTATATCAACGAACACGAGCGTTTGCCTAATGGGCCTGAGGGACAAAACCATAGTGCATACTTTTGGATCTTTACACAGTGAAACTAAGTCACATCAACAGATCGGGTGTGTGTTTTACATGGCAACATCAAACTAAATTGTCCCAGAG
The DNA here is from genome assembly GCF_963383615.2 of Lipophrys pholis. NCBI lineage: Eukaryota > Metazoa > Chordata > Actinopteri > Blenniiformes > Blenniidae > Lipophrys > Lipophrys pholis. The sequence continues at coordinate 25,251,882 of NC_137632.1, forward strand.
CCTTTGTGCTGAACTTCAAACAGCATATCAAGGCAGTATTATATTAAAAGCAGTCACGCTCATTTATTTGTGTTTAAGTATTCCCAACACTGCATCCTGAAACCCTGACATTTCAAATTCCTTTACAGGCACGAGTGTCTGCAGCTTTTCCGCCATGATGCTCCTCGGAGTACACAGCCATTTTTAATGGAAGGCAGTGAAAGCAGGTTATTTAGTGGGACGTGGCTGAAAAATCTAAGCCCTGGGTTCACTGAGTACTTCTGCTTTCTTGCAGTAGGTTTACTGAATTTTAATGCACGAATTGATATTTAATATGGATTTCATCTGCGCTGCCGTCCAAAACTAACGACGAAGGGTGAGGTGCATATTTGCCACCTCTGCCACGCTACACCTCTTCAGTGACTCCGGCCATGAAATGAGGCTTTTGACTTGAGGCCGAGGTTTTGCCCGCAACGGCCATTACTTCTCAGTCAGTACGGTCCCTGTGTCCGTTGGTTTGCGATGGAAGAGCCTCTAAGCTGGCACAGTGGCTCGAGCCCGACCACATCACTCCCGGGATGGTAAACAGAAGCTGCTGGGGCGGTGGCACTGAGTCCGGGCGGCTGGAGCAGTCGTGGATGTGAAGGAGGCGGGGGTGGGTTGTGGTTCCACCAGCAAACAGCTAACCCAAACAAATGTGGGCACGGCTGCACAGCGGTGGTCATTGAGGTGGCTTCAGGTGGAGGGGAGAAAGTGAGGGAGGGGAGAAAGAGAGGAGGTCTACAGTTTCTGCGAGGCTCCTCACCCCTCCTCTCCATCACTGCTGCGTTTAGCGGTCGTTCATTTGAAAGATTAATGGCCGATGGATCCCATATCTGATTCACTTTCTTTGTTGTTCTTCCTGTTCATTCTGTTGGGTTCTCCTACCTGAACGTGAGGCAGTGGCAGCTGGTGATAAATGTCTTAGGTGGGGCTCTTCATTATTATTCAATTCCGGCCAATGTTAACTTCATTTAAATACAGTGCGTTTATAAGCTACATTACAACAATCTTGGCCCCAGTGATAAAACATAGTTCTTTTAAACAGCTAGTGAATAGAGCAGAATTTAGGGAAAACAAAAGGTATATCAGGAATATCAGGTATATGTTCCAACAACACATCAATCCATCTTTCAAAGCTTTCTAGAATGCTTTGAAAGAAACCTCCCCAAAAAAAAAAGAATCGCAAAAATAAACTGTGCTTTTTTAGGCTCACATATTTTCAGTCATTAATAAATATGAGCATATCTAAACATTTATAAAAAATTAACAACCCTTAACACATTTGCAAAATTCTCAACACATTTCTGTTTGTGTGCATTTAAAAATAACTATGATGGAGAAAGTTGAACCTGACCTGCAGCTTTTCAGCCAAATTTCTCCTTTCAAACGGTAAAATAGAAGGGAAGTGACAGAGTTAATAATCAGAGACTCACTGCTTGTTGTCTTCATCTCAACATCTCATAGAAACAAGCCAGAACAAACCAGAACTGACTTAAAATGGCGCCCCAAGTCTCGGACATGAAATGAGGCTGATCGGTTTAGTTTCATGTCAGTCATCTCTGGTGTTAATCAGTAATTGGTCAGATCACTACTAAGCCCCGCCTAATCGGGGCGACTTTCATGTCGCCCCAGGCTGCTCAGAAACACACTAGAGAGAGAGAAATCCTCTTTTTTATTGAAGATTATCTGTAGAAAATGGAACGAATACAATTCAGGCTCCATTAGTTTCTTGGCATAAACATAATTCGACATTATTACAGTTTATGCATATATTTTATAAAAACAAATTCTCCTTCTTTCCCTGGCGCCCTCTATTGGCCAGCCGCCACTGACGCTGCATTACTGCCTGAGCAGAGCGTGACATTGCAGAGCGTGACATTTGTTTTATGTTTTTTTTTTCCCTGGATGTTTGAATTCTAAAAGATGGTAGAAAGAGCAAAAGGCAGTCAGAACCAAGTCTGTCCTCGGTGGCGGGCAGGCTATTTGATTATCGGACGTCGACTTTCAAACACTAGTTTTCCACCGCGCGCCTCTTTTCTATTTCCTGAGCCGCTTTTCTAACTCCCATTCATGAGGGTTGAAAGTTTCTTGGATGCTTCTGGCGGCTTGAACTCAGACTTCTGTTCTGCTGCCTGACTGTCATTTTGACCGAGGGCCGAGATTCTGAACCGGCGTGAAAGAACAGGCCGCTCTCTGTAAGTCTGAGAGAAAAAACACGCGTAGGGGGTTGTGAGCGTCCGCCGGCCTATTTGCCCGGCATTAAAATTTCAGTCTGTCATTGTGTGTGTCGCTGGTAACCTGCCTCATCCCGGCGACTCGGCAGACTGTGCACGCACCCCACAAGGTTAATCCCTCGGTCTAACAGCCTCAACAAAAAGACACGGAGGTATCAGGGTAATGCCACTCAATTCTCCTTCTCTAAATCCTGACCCCTCTTTTGATGATGAGCCTGGACTTTATTTTTTTAGGAGGATGTTACTCATAATGACAGCACAACACACCTGAAACAGCATCTGAATGACAGACTCCAAAGAGACTTTGGTTTTTACAAGCTCCTGGCCTTGGGGCTCGGAGCTTGTTCATGCGCCCTCGACTAATCGCGGCCCCTGTGCGTGGAAGAGTAAAAATCATCAGCTTTGATGTGGGAAACACATGAAAAAGCCTCAAGAGGATGGAATCAACATGCCTGGTACTGAGAACAAAGGATGGGGGGGGGGGGGACGTTAAAGTCTGGACGTTTGTTGCATACTGTAGAGGAAATTGAGTCCTGCACTTTAGTACCACAAGTACGGTACTATTTCAGACATTAGTATTCTTGTCAAAGTAGAATAATGTCATTCATGTGTCGTATCATCAGTCTGCATTCTCTCCCAATCTTTACCTGATTGTTGTATGACAATATTAAGAAAGAATCCTGCAGTGAATCCACACAACATAAAGGGTAAAATTTTGTGATTTGATAGATTGACTGACATTCAGGCTTCTACAGACTTATATGTTCATGATTTGACACAGGTTATATAGACAACCAGATTTTACTGCACAATGTGAACCTCTACTTAAACCCTGAATACTGTTGTGCAAATACAAAGACACTGCCACAATATTGCAGTAGTAGCTCACTGTGATGTGTAAACAAAGCTTTTACTTTAAGTCTTCATCATTGTGCTCTTTTTTTTTTTTTTTACCCTTATCATGATCTGTTAACTTGTTTGGTTGTGATCCAGTGTTGGGAGGCAAGGATATACAGATATGCATACTGGAGTCATCCTCACAGACCCTCAGCATCCGACTAGAAGATGTTCCCTGACTGGAAAACAAAAGGGACCACAGAGGACTTCTTGGTCTGCCATGCGAAGCTTTCACTTTCATGGTTTTCTGCTTGACTAACTGTCACCGGGGTATTTTGAGCCATTAGAGTCTGAACGTTGTCTCACCACAAGACAAAGCAGCTAGATATGTTGTACTTATTGTAGTTTTGTTTACTGGAGGAGCCACATGTGCTCTCAGATTTTAAGTTGATGCTGACTAATGGCAGTTTACATGTTCAGCCCGTGTGTGTGTGTGGGTTTCCTCTGGGCACTCGAACCACAATTCAAAAAAGCTGCTCCGTCGGCCCCTGAGCAAGACTGTCGGCTCCCACCAGCGCCGCACTAAATGGCTGCTCATCGAAGGGTTAAAAGAAATATCCCCTATGGGGACTAATAAATGAATAAAATAAATATCGACATCCCAATATTGCATGTGCAAATTACATTTTCCCTCCACTGAAGGAAAACAACTTGAAGCAAAATATGTGAGCTTAGGCCCCCGTCACACTGCAGGTCTTGATGCTCAATTCAGACTTTTTCGCTGGGATCCGATTTTTATTTTTTTTATTTTTTTTGCGTGATCATTCACGTTACATTTTAAACGTGACCTCTTTCAGACTGCCGTCTAAATGTGATCGGACCTGATGGTTTTGGAGCCCAGAGCGCAGAAGACGCTGTTGACAGAAGTAAATATGGACGCCATGCCAGTCAGCACCAGGGTTGCCAGATGTGACACACTGTTTCCAGCCCAAACAACCTAAAACCTAAACACCTCAATAAAAACCAGCCCAAATCTCAGCCTGTGTGGAAATCATGTTAAAACCGTAAAACTATTACATGTGTAATAAAGAACACATCATAAACACACAAATGAAATAAAGCTAAAAGGTCAGACAATCTGGCTCTGCAATTGGGGGATTCCCACCACATCTTGCAACACAGGTCAGCGCATGTAGATTCATTTTCAAAATTGTTGTTAAACACGAGCCGACAAACTCTAGACGACGAGAGAAAGAAGGAGAATGACGAAAAAAGTAGAGCACAGCTTTTAACATTTTGGCGGAGCCGCTTCCTCCGGCGCTTCTCTGTGACGTCAGTCACACGTCAATGATGAAGCAGTCGCATGTAGAACAATATCTGAATTGGTACCAGATAGGATGGAGGCCTGGGTCTGGTGTGAAAAAAATCTGAATTCGAGCTTTCACCCGGCCACAAAACAAATCGGATATGAGTCACTGTGAGCAAAGAATCTGAATCGGGTCGCATTTCCCTGCAGTGTGAACGAGGCCTTATTGGACTTTTCTTTGCATTGTGAGAGTTGCCAGTTTGACGGGCTGCACCGATCTCTGTTGTTCTGTTGATTCTTGTTGAAGCATTTCTTTTGACTTTGATCACAGAGTAAATCTATAGACACAACTAAACATGTCAACACAGTCAGAGTTGTTCTGCTCACCATCCACTGGACTGATGTAATCTGGGAGATGAGCGGCTGCCGCCGCTGCTGCGGCCGCCGCTGCCGCCGCCGCCGCCCCGCTCTGCATCAACAGATCGCCGTAGGGACTTCTCTGGCTGGCGCTGGTCATGAGGTGGTAGTACTCGGTGGGGTTGGCCCCCGGCGGCGGCGGCGGCAAACTGAACAGGGCTCGGTCCTTCAGGTGTTCATGGGTCACTGCAGGTGGAAAGAAAACAGAGGATGTCAGCCTTGGAGAAACTCTTCAGTTTGGAGAGTTGAGTAAAATGCGTCTTGATCGGACTTTCCAGTGATAGAGTCACAGCTTCACAGGCAACATTTGGCACAACCTTTGACTTGAATGACAGAAAAACAAAGCCGAGAACTAAAAGGCAGTAAGAACTACTCAACAGAGAAGACAGGCGCCCCACTTTACAGACTCCAGGATTTGTGCTTGCATGCATGCCCCGGGGCATGAGGCTTTTGATAAAAAATGCCTGATGTCTTTGAGGCTTGCTGGGTTGTAGGGGAAATGTCCCTGGGGAGTAAAGAGGAAGCAAGAGAGGAGAAACTGAGCAGAGCAGGGGGGGTGGGTGGGAGGCTGCGGAGGGAAGGAATACCACATTCCAGCACCGCTCTGATGTTGTGTGTTGCTTTATGTTTGACAGTCTCACACAGAGTGCAGGTGCGCACACACACACACACACACACACACACACACACACACACACACACACTGGTAATGCCTAGGAACCCCAGAACCCAGTAGAAGGGACACTGATGTAAAAACGGGTTCAAACTTGCACCCAGCAAGCCCACATTTAGAAACGTCAGAAACTATAAGAGTGACAGATGGATTGGTTGATTGTGTCTATGATCTCACCCCTTCCTCCTCCCCTCTTCCTCCATATCTCGGGGTGAATGTTTGGAGGAGACGGGGGTGTAGGCTGATTGTGAATTAATATGCAAGCTGGTGAAAACATGGAGGAAGTGAGGTCTGGGATTTCTTTTTTTTTTTTGAGGGGGGCCACAAAAACACGGACTCTTCATTCCGTTTGCACACATAGAAGATACACACAAGTACACATATAAATCCCAGACAATCTGGACACATCAGAAGCAATTAGGCCACGGTTGTGGTAATGGTGAACAGAACCCAGCCACGCTCATTCAGGTTTTCCATGGCTGCCAGATCCCGTTACATCCTCTGCAAGGTTGTGCGTGTTTGTGGGTGCGAGCCCTCTTTGTAAACACAGTGAGATGAGAGGCTATGCTGACGATCACAATAACTCAAAATGTGAAAAATGAAGTTTTCCGTTGTATTTTTGGAGAAACACCCACGGTGCATACAAAGACAGTTAATATGGTGTGTGATAAATCACCTTCTAGTTACTCAGTGAGGGTAATGGAATAACGTTTGGGAGTTGAAGGTTTTCTATTTATCCAACAGAGTTAATGTTATACTAGAATCAAGAGTGGCCTATTGTTACTGCTGACCCTGGACTCAATACAGTGGAAGGGAAGATGAATGGATCATGACTGTTTTTAAAAGATTATAATGAGTGTGCTCAAAAACTATTTATATATGTGACACAAACGCCTCTTCAAAAATGAAGCCATAACTTCACTCATCTCTCTTTTTTTTCTGTTGTTGTTACAGACCTGAAAGAAATATATAAACTGTATGCATGGCATTACACCGATGACTGCTAACATATACCGAGTGCCAAAGAGTTTGGGTTCAACAAACACTCTTTTATTTATGCCTGGCAGGCGGGGATCACTATCAGAAGTTTACAAATGCTTCACTGAGCTCTACAGACTGTATTTGTGTTTAACAGGGCGCACAAAGTTGTAGTATTTTTCTTGCCACGTTATCAGTGGCAGCATCTCTTTGCATTAGTTGAAAGTTGGGGAGGCGCTGCTGATTCACAGGCGACCGGGTGGCGGGCCGGTGGCTCCTGTTCTCTCCGACCTGAGCAGGACCAACAGAGACATACTAGCTGAGACAGTCTTTGTGTCTGTACGAGTTACTACGGTGGCCCTGAAGGGCCAACAGCGCAACACAACAGCAAAAGTCACAACACAACAACACAAAGCCAAAATGGAAGTGTGTGGTGGACGGAATGGAACCAAACGATGTCCCAACTCTACATGTCGGCCATGCTGTCGTGTGCTGCGGTTCATGTCTGCCATGAGCTTATCAAGTTTTTTATTTTTTATTAATGTCATCCAGGAAACAGCTGCGGAATTCTGAGAGGTCGTTCTTAAATCCAGCAGGGAGTGTTGCCATTCCTACACTCATAACTTCACTCACTACCTTTCTAACTAGAAGATCGATTAGCAACACACAGCAATGCACTTGAAAGATGAGGTTTTCTGTAATATATTTGCTGGGTAGTTGGTGGTAAAGATTGGAGAAAGTCTCACCTTCTGCAGGACTCAGTCCTCGCGCAGCTGAGATCATGGAAAGGGTGGGGCTGCCGTGCACCGAGCGCAGGTAGTGCTCCATGTGAGGGCTGACGTAAGGGTGAGGAGGGCTGAAGGGCGACTCGCCCGTCCCGGCTGCTGCGTGGGGCGACAGGCGGATCAGAGAAATGTCCGAGATGACTGGGCTGCCCGTCAGTCCTGGAGGTCTGTGGAAAGTAAAAAAAATAACAGGCTGGATGAGGTAAAATAAACAAATATAGGGAGATTGAAAAAGAAAGAAATAAGGGAAGAGGGTCATAGTGTAAGCAGGGAAAAGACAATGGTAAGACGATGGAGTGGAGATCGCTGCTGTTAATTTGATTACTTGCATTGTGCTGCTGTTACCATCAGGAGTGATCTTATCCGGTATGTTCATAGACAAGCCTTAACTTATGTTATTCCACTGAAGTGTCTCCAATCTCAATCCACCGACACCCCCCCCCAGTCCCCCAGCTAATGTATAATAATCCTCTTTTGTTTGTCTTCTCCTATTGAGCCCCAGAGCTACAGACAAGTCCAGACCCAGGGACTGCTGGCAGGACACGTCTTCTCCGCCTAGGTGGGCAAAACTACTGGGTCCCTCATCAGCTATTACCTGATAAGAGACCATATCCGGATGCTCATAACCTTAAGTCGCTGTGAGTTTGAAGTTCATCCGCAAGCCTGCCGGACAAATCAGGCTGCGCAATAAATTTGTCATCTCTGGCTGGTAATTGGTAGTTTCTCATGTAGGAACGCAGACAAGCAAGTGTTGCAATCCACAGTCGCCCCGAGCGGCTCGAGCTCAATAAGCGACTTTTTGTTGTTATTAGTCCCTCGGTGTGTGTGGTACGGACACCCGGGAGAAGATCAGCCCTCAGAGGCACATTTTAGCTGGAGACACGATGACTAATCGAGATCAAGCTCAGGTTATTATGTGGCCGCATGACCACTCTCTCTATGTGTGTGTGTGAGTGTGTAAAAGAGTGGATATAGGAACTACAGTTCCTATATGTGTCAATGTGTCCTTAACAGTGAGTGCAGAATCACATTGGGCAGAACCCTAAATCATCATGCATATATGAAGAAAAAAAAACTTTATGGAGTCTCGGAAATTCTCAGTGTTTTTATCTGGAAGGTTCCTGCTCGTGTGTGTTGGTGACAGTGGACATGTCCACTCGTGTTTGGCTTCACTGTAAAAAACGATTTTAATAGAGAATTGAACTTGTTGAAAGTCTCCACAACAGAAAAGAAAACTCAAGTTTGGAGTACTGTTTATGTTTTTCTTTTCTATTTCTCGTAACAAGCACATGCAGGTACAGTGCCGGTAAACAGCTGGAGTTGAATCTCGGGATCCTTTTCCACATCTGGTCAATGTTTTGACTTGAAATATTCTTTCCTTTGTGTTTTCAAACTCAGAAGACCAATATCGGTGATGATATCAGCTGGTCAGATCGATCAGACGATGGACTCAGTCGCAGGACGTGTCCGTTCCCGTTTCCAGCAGCTCTCACACACACACACACACACACACACACACACACACACACACACACACACACACACACACACACACACACACACACACACACACACACACACACACACACACACACACACACACACACACACACACACACACACACACACACACACACACAACAACAACAACAATGAAGACGACGGAGAAGCCTTCTTCTCAGTGACTCAGAGCGAACATTGTGTAAGCTGCTCAATGGCTGGCGTGAACAAATGACTGTTTATATGTGTGGTTTTGATCCTTGGCAGCATCAACTGCAGGCCGGGTACGCCGCGCACGCGCATGTGTGTGTGTTTGTAGGAAACAGCTCTACGAGTTAGGTAAATGTGAAAAAAATTAACGACCTGCACATCTTTGTGGTCAGTGACAGAAATCAGGTAGGAAGAAGAATTTGGGTGAACTGAGTGAAACTGACGCAGGTTGTAGTTGTTTACTATGGCTACGAAAGGTGGGCGAGAGGCCTGGCAGAGGGCTGAGAAACTCACCGCGTACCCTACCCCCCACCATTCCTCCCTCCAGAGCCTCTGTGCAGACGCCAGCCTGCGCCCGGGCCGGCCCTGCCCAGAGCCCTCGCTCCGTTTCCCGTAAGCGCCTGCAGACTGTCGGCCTTGTCCGAGGGCCAACTTTCTGCCGTCAGGCCCCACCACTCTTCCCCCTTACAAACAACCATAAAGGGCCCTCTGTTCTGGGCGCGAGGGGAGAAGTGAGGAGAAACAGACGCTCCATACACAAAAACACACTTCGCTCGGTCCGCACACCGAGCGGTTGGCACTGCCTCCTCAGATTAGAGCTTGGGTGCCTCGCTGAAGGACTACCTGGTAAGCTGGCTCCATGTGGGTCTCCTCTCCAACTAAACCCGGTGACTCAAAGCTCATCAAGGCAATTTCATACTGGGGTTCCCGGCAATTTGGCAAAAAAATAAAGCCATAATGTAGTAGAGTCTAATGTGTTTCCTGAATGAAGGGGTTATTAGAAACACCTGTAATGCAGCAGTTTTAGCACTTTCTTCCCTCTTCACCTCCACTCGGGATTAATGCTGAGTGAATCACAATGGATACCAGACTTTGGTTGGCTCTAGTTCAAATGGTATCAACTAATCTAAAAAGAAAGACTTTATTGTCATTTTTAGCACGACTCATTTCCTGAAGGCAGAATATCTAAGATGACTTCTCTCACTGTGTGCACTGACGTTACTGATAAAATGAAGAATAAAATAAAAACAAAGCCAATTGAAGATGGTTAGTTCGCCAGACAATCTTGAATCTGCCTGATTGGAATTCATTGAAGTCAAACTTTTCCAGCTGAGGATGGTGTTTACAGATATTTCAGGACTTAATTTATTCTTTATTCTCTTCCACTCTTTTTTTTTTGGTTTAAATTACAATCTATTTTATCGAGTGAAACATAAGAAGAAACTGATATCTATGTATCACATGGACCTCTACATGTAGGAAGAGGAGGGATCAAAGAAAATACATTAATAGGTGATTACACCAGGTGTCACAGGTTTCACCAGAAATTAGGATAGTTGGTTAATACAGAAATACACTTTGTACACATGCCGAAAGTGTTGAAAAGAAGATATAAAAACTGAAATGTCTACTCAGAGAGAGGATTGAAGTACTACTACAGAGATCTTATTCACAGTTTTTTTTAAATAAAAAATTCACTTCATTTATACTTCCTTTATTGCATTTCTTACTAACAATCTCATGGGCTTTGTTTCAGTATATCCATATTCTTTATTGGATTATTCAAAGCATTGTAAATGACCTTGTGTCTGAATGGTGCTCTATATAAAAGTTGATGACGTCTTGTCTTAACATGCTCTCAGAAGAAATCAATTTGATCACAATGAAAATTCCTAAGCTGCGCGTCACCGAGCCATTTTGCAGCTTTTTGCCTCGAACCCATCTATCAGCAAAAGTTGTTTGTTTCTTTGGCGGACGGCTGAACGGCGTGTTGGCTCACACCGCCGCAGCTGCAGTAAATCACTCAAACCACCAAAAGTGCATATGAAGCCATGATAATAAGGTGAAATTTACTGCTGTTGCCTTTCAGGAGGCTGCAAATAATAGCCTTGTCTGGCAGGTACCATCATTGAAGCCTTGTCGGTCCACCCTTTTCCTGACAAGATGTTACTTGAAGCTTGTGTGTTTTCAGCGGCTCCAGCCACGCTGCTCTGAACGAGAGGCTCTCCAGGGGTCTGGCAGCGGTGGGAGAGCCCTGTGTGTTAATCAGCAGCTGTCATTTAAAGGGCCTTTCATCATTGCTGAACAGTATGGGTGGCTGCAGTGGTGGAAACAGAGGGGTTACAGAAACGCTTCGCCTCTTGTCCCAGTACCGGTGATAGTGGGAAAACCGCAGAGATAGACGGCGAGGTAGGAAGCTGAAATAAGCCAGTAGATGACATGCTCTCAGCTAGGTAATTGCTATTTGTCTCTGTGTTCGGTCCTGTGTGATTACATCCTCTCTGTTGTTCCATTGTTAAAACTGTGCTGTGAGAAAAAGTGATTTGGACAAGGTACGGCTTGTTGAGCACATCAGTAGCCTCATGAATAAGTGCATACCAGCGTGCACGTACATCAGGAGCGGATTACTGTGCAGTACAGTGGTGCAGGGAATTAAACCAACTCCTTATCGAGTCCCAATTCAAAATCAAACAGAACCAATTAATGGAAACGACCCGCTGCACGCATCAGTTGAAGTTCCTCTACCAGAACCCACACAAGAAAAATGTCAAGGTGCTTGGAAAGGGGGGCTTTAATGTCTTGCCCAAGAGCAGTTGGGCACATGGACTGAGCGAGCTGGGGGATTGAACCTTGAAATTTACATATGAAACCAATAAATCTAATTTAAGTGTCAAAATACATTAATTGAGTAAAAGCAGGAGCTTTGGAAGAAGATGAATGACTGCGTGTTGGGTTATTAGTCAACAAAATCAAAGTGATCATTAAATCCAACACTTCAGAATTTAACTTTCAGTCAGAATTGTTTTTAGTTATTGTTTTTTCCAGTTTTGTTTATGTGTCATACACAACCAGTTAGAATCAATACTTAATCCAGCCACCTGGGAGCGACCATGGTGTTTCAGTTCATCTTTAGTAAGCTGTCATTGTTCCATTTATGAAGTGGCATTAGCAATAATCCGAGAAATAGACCAAGGAGCTGGTAATCCACCCCCCCTACTTTACTCTTCTGTATTTTTTTTTTCCTTCTTGTATTTATTCTATGTTGTATTCTGTGTGGTGCTATTGCAAAAAAAGAGTATTTCTCTTGTATTGTATTGTTTTTTTAATTTCAGATAGCATGCTCAGCTTAGTTTAAACATAGTTCAATTGAGATCAAATCAGAGTTGTGTAAGGTTGAACAGAAGATTGGAGTCTAACTGCTTTAAATAAAATGTGACTTTTATTCACAACAGTATTGCCAAAACACGGTTTGAAGGAACTGTTAACTGTTAACTGTACTCCAACAAGCAATCAGCTAACCGCTGTGCACAACTCGCGGTTGTACAAATAAGCTCATTTCAGCCTTCTAGAGCTCAACACCTTAATCTATGAGTGTGAAAATGCTCAATCATCCTGTTTAACACCTTCTCTCTGTGAAAAGTCATGTCACCACGCTCCAATATAAACTTCCTCGCTCTGCCCGCCTCCCTGCCCCGCTTGCTGACCAACAAGTTAGTATTTGCCTCTCTGGCATTTTCCCTGCTGGCTCATGGTGGGATGAATTATGGTGCGACACGCTCGCTTCTATACTTCTGGGCAGCTAAGGTGATTAAGATAAATCACCAGGCTGGCCCTCAGGGGACACGCTGAGCTCCTGCCTTGGTTGTTTTTTTTTTTTTTTGGGCCCTGATCAGGATGCTCAGGACTGGAGACAACATGATACTGTGCTGGCTGAGCAGCGGGGCCTGCGTACAAAGGAGGGGCCCAGTGGGGCTGTTTCAGACGATGGGATAATACATTTAAATGAGATGGGATTATATTGAGGGTAATCATCTATTATTTGACTTCACTGCTGTCACATACCATTTGGGGTTTTTTTTCAGCGCGGGAGAATTAAAAGTGAGACCATGCAATACACCGTGAAATTTTCAGCCCATTGATTTGCAGCATCCCGGCCTTTCGATTGACGGGGCCCCTTGTCTCTTCACAGCACATTCCTGGCTGTAACTCAGGGGGAGCATCCAAATTCAAACACGAGCCGTGACGGTGAGTTCTGACTGTAGCCGACGAGAGACAAAACAAATATAACCACGTGTCAGTCACAAGAGCCCACGACCAACCAGCAGTCGTGAAACAAACGCCCAACCCCTCTAATTCCCATCCCTCCACCTCGTCTCACTGCCTTTTTAAGCCAAACCAAAAACAATGATGGGCAAAACAACATCAATCCAAATGGCTGATCTGGAAACTGTATTTTATCAACGCATTCCACTCTGAGGAGCTGTGGGCCTTGAACGGGCTGGTCGCCCGCTGAGCCGGACCACAACTGTTTGTGTACAGGGGCGGTTGCAGGCCACAGCCACTCCACACAAAAAAACATGGGTATAGTTCAATGTTTCAGTGCTGCAATTCCCCCCCCCCCCCTCCGACTGCTTCCTAAAAACCATAAATACGGGGGCCGTGGAATGAGCGGGGGATCTGGGTTTCTCATCCGTTGCGTTGTCATTGAGGTTCTGGGAACGGAAGACTGGATTTCAGATGCTAATTACCAAGTCAAACACGCTGGCATGGCGACTGGGTTTCCTGAGGATTCTCCACAATACAGCACCAAAGAGCCGCATCCCAGTCCAAGTTCTAGTGTCATCCCATGGGAGGATGTTCCTAATGTGTTCCAGAGGCGGTGCGGATCAGGCCTGTTTGATCTCCGAGGAATGGAGATGGACAGGCAGAACACAATCTCTTGAATTCTGGACCCAGTACTTAGAAATGTGTTTGCTCGACTCAGTTTTACCACCCCCACCTTCCCTGTCAACGGGTTGGAATAACCAGAATGAAAAGCCTGTTTAGATGCAGTTTAGTAGTTTGAATAAATTTCTTTCTGTGCAATGACATTCTCACCACTAAAAGAGGCCTTGTATTCAAAATGTTTGATTTTTAAACTTTGGATTTGAGTGTTTGATCAATTAGGTTTGATGTCCTTTCTGATATTCTTTCTCAATCTGGGCACGTGACCATATTTGGTAACTTCTTTTATTTATTCCAAACTATCAATGATGACTTACAGAAGACGTGGAAATTGTGTGAACGATGACAAACTATATATTGACAGAAATACTGTTTATGTGTTCATGCAAATATATTAGAAAACCACCTTTTAGTCCTAGTTAGTACACAGGATGACCTGAATGATGACATTTAAAGGGGTCCTATTATAATGGAGTGGGTTATGTAAATTGGGTATAAAAGTTTTGTTCCTGTCTTATAATCTTTGTCAGCTAAAGGTTTACTTAGTCAGGCTGCCTGCATGAGGTAGTGGATTCAATCCCCAGTCTGATTGCATCCATATGTGTCAAGTGTTTTTACTTTTTCAGTTTAGGTTGAGTGTCTGCAATCAGAGCTGTTAGTCTCTTCAAATAAAATACATTCATATGTCTCAACCCATACGAGACATGAACATAAGCATGGGACAGCACACACCACACGTTTTACAAAGTAAATAGATGAAGAAGTCATACAAACTCAAAAAAGATCTATAGGTGACAGCCAAGCAGAAAAAAATGGAAGGTGGTGAGAGAACCGACTGAGCAACTGATTCAAGGACCGACTCTCACTCTGCCTTCCTAAAAAACCTACGAAGAGGGGAACCAGGTAGTAAAGACCAACCTGCAGTGGTACAGTTGTGCCAGAATGAGATGCAGCTCCCATTACGTTGCATGCAAACACTAAAGTACGCAATTCTCATGATCCTTCAGAGCAGAAGTGCAACACTGATACTCCGCCATGACCTAGTGACAAAGTGCTGCCACCAAGTGCCCTGCTACGGTACCATGCCCCGCTTCTTTGAGACGACATGCCGTAATTAGGTGAATTTGGCGCACGCTGGGGAAAAAGACAGCCACATCAAGGCCTTGATGAATTAGTGGGAGCACTCTGTCAGACTCATGTCACATTAATCACAACAAAGCGGGTGCATGGACTCCCCCCACCTCCTCTTCTTCGCTTTGCCTGTGATAAATAGCTCTGCCTACGCCGTGTATCACCTGATCTTGCTGAATTTAAATGTAACAGCAGAGTTCTCCCAAAACCTCTATTGATCTTGCTCCCAGGTTCCCCTCCTGGATTGTAGTACTTTTGATAAGGCAGATGGGAAGGCGTGGTAATGTTAAGAAGGCCACACTTTTATGGTAATGCTGCATCCATAAAGCAGGAAAACAAATGAATGCTTCTTTTTTAGGTCAGGTTTGGATACAAGCAACAAAGCAAACCGGACTTCCAACCTATTAATCCCGACCGTGCGAGCCGGTGTTCTTAATCACTTTCTTTATCATTTTGTCTCAATACAAATCATACAGCAAAATAAATAAATAAATTCTGATTTCGTGGTGCAATACATGTGCACAGTTGACCGACCACACGCCAACCAACAGATATATCTTACAAGGTTCCCAGATTACTGAAGATAAAAAAAAACAAAACTTCCTTTTCTGGGTTCAAGTATAGAAAAGAGCCTCAGCCTTACAGCCCCTGACCTGGACAACCAGCTTCCACTGGGTGATCAGCTTTGACCCGAGCTGGCTGTCAGGTTGATGTCCAGCATATAAAGTCAGTGACACACATTAAAGACTGAAGAAAGCAACAGAAGAAGAAAACATACATGATTGCTTTGACAAATTACTTCTCTGAATTGAACCTATTGTATTCATAGGTAACCCTATAAAGACATATGCGCAGAGCGGTCGGAGTCGGTGATGAAGGCCTTTATAAAGGCCTTGAAGAGCTTCTCCCATCTCAAGACCGCTAAAGGCCCGAAGCAGAACACAGCTAAAGATTTCTGTGTCAATTTATCAGTTTTTCGAACTGATTTAGCAAAGATTTTAGTAAACTTGTAGGATTATGTCTTGTAGCATCCGTGATATAACTCATCACTGCTT
Organism: Lipophrys pholis; assembly: GCF_963383615.2. NCBI lineage: Eukaryota > Metazoa > Chordata > Actinopteri > Blenniiformes > Blenniidae > Lipophrys > Lipophrys pholis. Next base: position 25,267,754 of record NC_137632.1, read on the forward strand.
TATCCTCATACAAAAGAAAAGACAGAAATCTGAGCCTCACCCGTGCATGCTGTGGAGTGGATGGGGGTCATAATGGTACCGGCCCTCGTGGTGCCTCACGTCGATGGGGATTGGCGTGTGAAAAGTGGGGAAAAGATGGTGGGTGCCTGCAAGTACAGAAAACAGATGAACATTAAAAAAAAAAAAAAAGTGAACTCCAGTTCATAAATGTGGTCCAATCAGAGAAGCACTGACACAATGCAGAACATGATTGAGGTTTAATAAAGTTGAAAGAACTCACTGGGTTTCATTACAGAATGAGACACAACTCTATTTACAGTTCCCGTAAACCACCGTAATTGAAACCTTCTACACTGTCTGTGGCTTCCCCCCCCCCCCCAAGAACTGTACATTCATTAACGTCTCACTCCATCCAATAAGACCAACGCAGCTTTTATACAACGATGAATGTTATTTTTATGTGTCAGACAAAGAATGCACGAATGCACCATTTCCTGCCATAAACGGTCTGATGCCTTTAGGGAAGTCTCTTAAGAACAACACAGCCACTTTTCATTAATTACTGTCATTACAGCAGGAGGGTAGGAGTCGTTGTTGTGTGGAGGAGGAGAGCTCTAATCACAGTCAAAAGGCCTACTAATTCACCCCGGTTTGATTTGTTCAGGATTCAGATGTTTGAAGGAGGGAAAAAAACAAACAAAAAAAAAAACCACAAGTCAGAATAAGAAATATGTGTGTGTATGTGTGTGTACCTGTGTTAACTGTGACGAGACAGAAAAAAAACAAAAAAGCACAGGGCAGAGCAGCTCCCTCAGGTTTCCAGATAAACTTGATGCCATTGAGCGGACAAATGAAGAGAGTTTAGTTTTGGTGATGCTACGTAATGTACATCCCTACAGAGCTCATTGAATCAGCAGTGACGTATCACTCAGGTTTACTTCCATCCACTTAATCTATTCAATCAGGTCCACGATGCAGGTTTTTGTTTTTTTTTCCTCCCTTGTTTGCCATTCTTGTTCTCTTCTGCTGTGAAGAGCTTTTAATTTGAAACATTTGTGCACAAAGGTTTGCGTTTCTCTGATGCTCTGGGAAAATAAACATAAAGCGCAAAAAACTGGAACTAGTGAGCTGATGAAGCATGTTTTCTGCACGTGGTCAGTGGAACAGAACTTTATTCAATCTGCCAAGACAAAATACCAAAAAGCAAATACTTTTTTTTTCTTTTCTTTTAAGTTAGCGTTTCTTAAAATACTCCTTCCTGTTTCAGATGTGCTCCACGACTGGAGCCGGCGCTGTGGAACAAGGTGTAACAGGACTCTGAGCCTCGGGGCTGTGGTAGAATGTGGGATGTTGTTTTTAGGGGATGCTGGTTACAAAGACAGACATTACAGCTACTTAACCCTGATTGAGCCTTTTGTTATCGTGACTGGTTCAATCATGGCGACGCTGTACCATCTTGTTCTCGGTTAATTCTGATGGGATTACACACGGCTGGGAGAAGAGTTTCCCTGAAGGCAACGCTGAATTGGGAAACATTTAACTGCTGTGGAATTTGCTTTAGAGCACGCACCGCCTCTTTGTAATTGTTTCTTTTTTTTTCTTTGAGAACTCAAACTTTAGAGAAGTCTCGCATTACTCATCCAACTGTTCCTCATTTCCTGAATTTGATAGGCGTTCAAAATCAATTTGATAATCTTATAATTAAATGTCCCATCCATCTTCTATATCCCGATTAATCTCTCAGTGGGATGCAGTCTGTGGCAGCCAACTCATGACAAAAGGCAGGTTAGATTCCATTTCAAGACCAAAAAAAAGAAAAGAAAAACAAAACAGACACATATTCACCAATACCCACAGAGAGTGTGAGTCACCAGTTGGTTAATAGCAGAATATATGAAGACATCTCCCCTTGACACAGGAAAAACATGCAAATGGTATAAAGAAACCCAGAGTCCTTCCAGCTGTGACTAAATGACAGATTTTACTGCACTATGCAAACAAATATTCCAAACTGGGTTTTTTTGACACACAAAAACACCTGATGTCCCCTCATGTCAGCCCTGAATGAACATCCAAATATTAATGAACACATCCAAGTTGCTCTCAAAGTTGCATCTTGCACAGCAGGAGTGCGAGTATCAATGGGTGGATGAAACCGATCAGCCAGAAGTGAAGTCCATTCACTATTTTGTAGTGGGGGGAACTACCACTGGAGCAACGTTAGATGGTGCAATGTAGCTCATTACAAATAGAATCAGGTCGACGGGTGTATTGACCAATTTGAGACGTTTCCTACCTGGACAAATGAGAATATGCGTCGCAATTGACTGCAGCAATTCAATGGAAAGACAATTGAAGATCCAAAGTTAGAAAGCAGTTTTTTACTTTGTTGTTTTATTTATGGACTGAGCGCATTGCATGGCAGCTACCTCCATTGGTGTATGAATGTGTGTGTGTGAATGGGTGAATGTGACTGATAATGATGTAAAGCGCTTTGGGGACTGGTGAAGCGCTGGAAGTGAAATCCATTTAACCATTTATTTGTTTGTGATTACTCTGAACAACAGATTGCTGTTTGAGGGTTCCAGTTGGGTCGTATTGAATGTGGTTGCCTGACCGACTGCTTGGCCATCATTCAGAGTAACAGGAGCTTCTATAATTTGCCAAATTACACTTACACCAACACAAACCTAAAAAATGGAAGATGAACCACTCACTCACCCGAACCCCACCTGCTTAACTTATGTAACGTGACAAGAATTTCAAGACAAACGTCTCAAATCACCTTTGTATATATGCTACATGTACTTTTTCTTTCCTACTCTCATCATATCGAGGCCTGACACTTACCAGCAACTCCTGAGGAACATAAACAATATAAAACAAAGCTGCTGGGAATAAAATACCCCGGGTGTTGTTTGAACGTAACGACATCTTGATCCGATGGAGGATTCTCAGGAAAATGTACAGTTCCAGGAGTGATTGTAAATTGAATGATTGTCTTGCTGCAGTATGAAGATCTGTTGATCTTTGAGACTAAGTAAGTTGTAAAAATGTGTCTGGTGCCTCCTCTTGCCTTTCAGCTCATGGGGCTGAGGCCCTCCGTGTTTCTACCAAGACCTCTGCTGCTGGAACCTGGCCAGGGATCCCTCCCTTGCCTTTGTGCGTGAGACAGGCGGCCAAATCTGAGTCAACTCGTGTGTTACAAAGCCAAAAGAGGCACCCAGTAAATGGGCGAGAGGGAGTGAGAGCTGGGAAAAGGAGTCGGAGCTTTTGTTTCACAAGTGGAGCCAGAAGTTTGGGCTTTGTGTGCGAGGTGCCCCCTGCTTGTGCTGCCTGGCACATCTCTGGTGGGGAGGGTGGAGAGGGCACAAGACAAGGAGAAAACTCCACTTAAGTTAAAGACAGCCAAGGAGGAGAACGTGAATCATTCAACAGTACTCCACTTTCAAGTTTGTATTCTTCAGTGAAAATCTCTTTTTTTTTTATTTAAGTTTTCTTACGTATTCCACAGGAGAATGTTTTGACGAGTTCAATTCTTTCTTTTTTTTTTTATAAGCAAGACTGAGAAAACACATACACAACTATAGCTAAATAAACAGCGCGGAGAAGTAGATCCAGAGAGAAACCACCCCCCACCTGCCCCCTCCCAGGATGGTGCTGCTGGATGTGGGGGTGATAAGGGCTGAGCGAGATGTTCCATCACCCAGACAGCTACATTGTTTGCAGGGCTGCAGGGACAACTACCGACAGGTCCGCGCACTGGGACGATTCACACCCCTCACTTTCTTGATTTACCGCCTTGCCGTGCCCTTTGTGTTGGCATGTGGGGGCTCACTCCACCCAGGGTGTCCAAAAACACTGCGTAAGATATTACATCAACTTTTCTTCAAAGTAGTGAAGTAATGTGCCAAAGAATGATTCAGGCACAATGATCAGGCAAACCGTCGCCATGATTGTTTTGAAAACTTTTAAAGTACACAGTCACACTGTCGTCCAACTCAACAATTTGAAAAAGTAAAAAAAAAGATTACGTGCAAGCATCCATAGTGTGCTTATGAAGGAAAATGTTTACATAAAAAAGCATATATTTAAGTTATTTTTGTGTATTTATTGAATATCTCACATTTGATCACTTTTTTCAGAAGCTGCCCACTTCTTCCAATAAGTTATGTTAACTTAAGGTCAACGTGAACAAAAGTATTTAGCAAGTCAGACAATTTATTGGCTAATATTCAATTTGTACACCATTTCTTTAAGTTATTTGCACCGGTGGGACATCTCAGAATTATATAATATGTTAGTAATATTTTCTTGTAATACTTCAATGTGGTAGTTTTTTTTTTTTAATTAACTGATTAAACGCTGAAAAAGATAGATTGGACTGATATTTAGCCTGATTGCTAGACATTGGATGGAATTTGTGAAGCTTGTAGACTGTAGTGCAGTGTTTGTCCCTCCACATATACTGTATGTCCCTTTAATTTGCATTTAGACATTTAGGTCCCATATTATACAGTTTTTCAACAACTTCCCATCAGTGTGAGGTCCAACAACATTGTATTCAAAGTGTGTTGCTCCAGATCCAGTATTGGTCCAGAAGTTCAGCCAGTCTAAAAGTCCCTCTGCTGACTTCTAAAGAGAACAGGCTGTTTCTGTGTCTTTAAATGCTAATGAGCAGCATTTGTCCACGCCTACTTCACGGCACTCTCATGGAGAAGATCAGTGTTGCCAGATTGGGTGGGTTTCTACCAAGTAGCTAACGCTACCTTCTATGAACTGTTGTGGTTTTTCATATTATACATAATTTATTCAGTATATCAGTAGTTTTCGGAAGTTTTTTACAAACTTACATTTGGATTGTAGAAGGAAGACGGATTTGACAGGCTCGGATAGAATGAATGTCATACAGAAAATCTCTGGCCTGGAATCAAATGCAGTGGTGACAGTGGTAAGCCGCAGCGTCACCGAAGGTTGTACAATTTAGATTATCTCGCAGCAAATAAAGCCACTGCTACAACTCTTCAAGATGATAAGTTTCACTTTTCTGCTGATATGAAGACTAAAAGCAAAGGCACCAGAGAACTCTGGGTAAAGTTGACTACTCTGCAAAAGTGCAGGTGAGTTCTTCTAAAAAGGGCCAGCCTACATGCACTCTTACATACTCTTTGAAGTAATATTTGTGCTTCATCTTCGTAATTCTCCACCGCTGTGATTCACTGAAGAAAACCTTGTATAAGAATCAGTAACTGCCAGTTGTGTGGCACATAAGGAAAGTTGAATACATCTTCCGACACCAGAATATGTGACCGCACATCAAACCGGGACGATTTGTCAACGAGTACAAAAATGTTGTCAGCCTTGGCAGGAGATCAAAATCATCAAAGCCCACAGCCCTCAGTGCACGGAGAAGCTTTAGTGTCGCTGCAATTTTATCATATATCAATCTGGGCTAAAAGAACTTTGAACTAGTTTTTTTCAGACAGGCACAATATCTACCCTGATCTCTCATACCGTTGCTTGTTTTAAGATTGGGTCTATATTTTGGCCAATTTGCCCCCATATTGAAACCTTCCAAACATCCTGCCAAGCTGCAACACGTCAGTTTGCATCTTCAGAAAAGGTTTGATCTTACGCTAAACACAATGCCAAGTAAGGATGCAACAGTTCTCGATACCCCAAATGAGACCAAACTTGGCACCGATGGTCATTTTCACACTCAAAACAATGCTATAAGACTGAATAACTTCCCCTTCCAGATTAAATGTCTGTTCTTGGTCTAGGAGTTTGTTAAATTGATTTCCAAATTAAATTGGAACTTATACATGTTTTCCTCTTCATGACACATTTTTTGACTGGTGTGATGTATACGCCATCTTATAGGATTTATAGTCCAGAAAAAACGGTAATTGACTGGAATGAATCTTAAATA